>NW_013836246.1:0-534 GCF_000517525.1 Limulus polyphemus
GTATCTTCTTATTGACAGGACACAGAATTGATAAATCTTGTGTCTTCTTATTTACAGTACACAGTATTGATAAATCCTGTATATTCTTTTTGACAGGACACATTATTGTTAAATATTGTTTCTTCTTTATTGACAGTACACAGTATCGTTAAATCTTTTGGCTTGTTATTGATAGTACACAGTATCATTAAATCTTATGACTTGTTATGATAGTACACAGTATCGTTAAATCTTTGTCTTATTATTGACAGTACACAGTATTGATAAATCCTGCATCTTTTTATTGACAGGACACAGTATTTTTAAATCTTGTGTCTTTTTATTGACAGTACACAGTATCGTTAAATCTTTTGGATTGTTATTGATAGTACACAGTATCATTAAATCTTATGACTTGTTATGATAGTACACAGTATCGTTAAATCTTTGTCTTATTATTGACAGTACAGAGTATTGACAAATCCTGTATCTTCTTATTGACAGGACACAGTATTGATAAATCCTTTATATTCTTATTGTACAGGACACATTATT
>NW_013836247.1:0-409 GCF_000517525.1 Limulus polyphemus
ACTGTTATATTTATATAGATAACATACAACAGACAGTGCTATTATATTTATATAGATAACATACAACAGACAGTACAAATATATTCATATAGATTCATACAACAGACAGTACTGATATATTCATATAGATAACATACAACAGACAGTGTTATTATATTTATATATATAACATACAACAGACTACTATTATATAGATAATGTACAACAGGCAGTACTATTATATTTATATAGATAACATACAACAGACAGTACTATTATATTTATATAGATAACATACAACAGACAGTGTTATTATATTTATATAGATAATGTACAACAGATAGTACTATTATATTTATATAGATAACACACAACAGACAGTACTATTATATTTATATAGATAACATACAACAGACAGTACTATTATATT
>NW_013836248.1:0-408 GCF_000517525.1 Limulus polyphemus
TGTCAATAAGAAGACAGAAGATTTAACGATACTGTTTACTGTCAATAAAAAGACACAAGATTTAACGATACTGTGTACTGTCAATAAAAAGACACAAGATTTAACTATACTGTGTACTGTCAATAAGAAGACACAAGATTTAACAATACTGTGTACTTTCAATAAGAAGACACAGGATTTAACAATACTGTGTACTGTCAATAAGAAGACACAAGATTTAACAAAACTGTGTACTGTCAATAAGAAGACACAATATTCAACGATAATGTGTACTGTCAGTAAGAAAACACAATATTTAACAATAATGTGTCCTGTCAATAAGAAGACAGAAGATTTAACGATACTGTGTACTGTCAATAAGAAGACACAATATTTAACGATACTGTGCACTCTCAATAAGAAGACACA
>NW_013836249.1:0-410 GCF_000517525.1 Limulus polyphemus
TTTTTTATTTCTGTATTTTTTCTTAGTTAAGTACAATTTCATTTTAGCTTTTAAAGGGAAATTTTAAACAATATTAGGCCTATTTAGGGTAAACGCTACAATTTAGTGATGTAAAAATTTATTTCTAGGCGAAATACTTGAATTTGCCGTTTTTACTCAAAGCAACAACAACATTAACCTAATGATGAATATTTTTCGAACTACATACGTAAAGGCCTATTAGTAATCTACACCGAATAAATTTGTCTGGGTAATATGAACTTAATTATATTACCAACAGATTTTTTTTTTCTTGAGAAAACTTATCACTTTCATAAACTGCATTAAACCTAACTAGATTTTGGCCATACACGAATTGGCTATGGCGGCGATATTGAATTTCATCACAAAAAGTTAAATTTTACATTTGT
>NW_013836250.1:0-409 GCF_000517525.1 Limulus polyphemus
ACCGGAGTAATGAGCCGTATGGGCGAATAGTTACTTAATTAACTAATTAAAAAAAAAGAAAAATATTAATTAATAATTTGTATATATGTATATTTACATATATACTTTGGATGGCCGTATGAAGGAGAGGCAGGTAGGCAGAAGTGAAGGCAAGTCCAAGTCGTAGCAGAAACAGGGACCGATTGTTCTTTGAAGAAGGAGCAAGTCGTCAGCCGAATATGACAAGTTATCGAAACAAAATGACGCAAACGGGCCTTCACAGGGCCTGGCGAGGATCAGTGGATCAAGATGCCAAGGCTGGGATCTACGGATCCAATGCCTGAGAATAAGATGTGGGGGAAAACGGGAGTACCCCGAGAAAACCCACTTTCACTAGTCGGGACCAAATAAAAGCCCGACTAGTGCCCAA
>NW_013836251.1:0-408 GCF_000517525.1 Limulus polyphemus
TGCTCTAGTTTCCACTGCTGTAATCTCTCTTCTTGTTTATTTTGTTGTTCGAGCTGCCATTGTTGCAGGTTTTCTTGCAACTGCTGTTGTCTCTCTTCTTGTTTACTTCTCGTTCTTCTTGTTTCTTTTGCTGTTCTTGTATTGCTGCCATCAAATCTGCTAAGTTGTAGTTTGATTTGCCGCTTCTCGTTTCCATCTTCTCTTTTTCTTTTTTATCCCACTTTCTGACACCAATTTGTTACATCTCCGTTCGTTAGTTAATTTTCCGTAAATTTGTTCCGACGAAACTTTAGCGACACAAGTCCTTTCTTAAATAAAACTGGTTTATTCTTTCCGAATACAACTTTACGATACACTTAATTTCAATAGTCGCTCTATAAGAAATGCTATAACTCACAACGAACTTCT
>NW_013836252.1:0-409 GCF_000517525.1 Limulus polyphemus
GTTGACAGTACACAGTATCGTTAAATCTTGTGTATTCTTATTGACAGTACACAGCATCGTTAAATCTTGTGTCTTTTTATTGATAGTACACACTATTGTTACATCTTGTGTCTTTTTATTGACAGTACACAGTATTGTTAAATCTTGTGTCTTCTTATTGACAGTAAACAGTATTGTTAAATCTTGTATCTTCTTATTGACAGTACACAGTATCCTTAAATCTTGTGTCTTCTTATTGACAGTACACAGTATCGTTAAATCTTGTGTCTTCTTATTGACAGTACACAGTATCGTTAAATCTTGTGTCTTCTTATTGACAGTACACAGTATCGTTAAATCTTGTGTCTTTTATTGACAGTACACAGTTTGTTAATCTTAGTGTCTTCTTATTTGTACAGTACACAGTATC
>NW_013836253.1:0-685 GCF_000517525.1 Limulus polyphemus
TATTTGGATTAATGGTAGAATGATAGTTTGTCATTATTTGGATTAACTGCAGAATGATAGTTTATGTCATTATCTGGATTAATGGTAGAATGATAGTTTATGTAATTATTTGGATTAATGGTAGAATGGTAGTTTATGTAATTATTTGGATTTATGGTAGAATGGTAGTTTATGTAATTATTTGGATTTATGGTAGAATGGTAGTTTATGTAATTATTTGGATTTATGGTAGAATGGTAGTTTATGTTATTATTTGGATTAACGGTAGAATGATAGGTTATGTCATTATCTGGATTAATGGTAGAATGATAGTTTGTCATTATCTGGATTAATGGTAGAATGATAGTTTATGTAATTATTTGGATTAACGGTAGAATGATAGTTTATGTAATTATTTGGATTTATGGTAGAATGGTAGATTATGTAATTATTTGGATTAACTGCAGAATGATAGGTTATGTCATTATCTGGATTAATGGTAGAATGATAGTTTATGTAATTATTTGGATTAATGGTAGAATGATAGTTTATGTAATTATTTGGATTAATGGTAGAATGGTAGTTTATGTAATTATCTGGATTAATGGTAGAATGGTAGTTTATGTAATTGTTTGGATTAATGGTAGAATAATAGTTTATGTAATTATTTGGATTAATGGTAGAATGGTAGTTTATGTAATTATTT
>NW_013836254.1:0-926 GCF_000517525.1 Limulus polyphemus
AAGTTTTGTTGTTGTGGTAGATTAGATGCTACAGTGTATTACATACTCTAGAATCATGAAGTTTTTGTAGTTGTCGATTTGATGCTACGCTATGTTACATACCATAGAATCATGAAGTTTTTGTAGTTGTCGATTTGATGCTACGCTGTATTACATACTCTAGAATCATGAAGTTTTGATGTTGTTGTCGATTTGATGCTACGCTGTATTACATACTCTAGAATCATGAAGTTTTGATGTTGTTGTCGATTTGATGCTACGCTGTATTACATACTCTAGAATCATGAAGTTTTGTTGTTGTTGTCGATTAGATGCTACGCTGTATTACATACCCTAGAATGACAGAGTTTGTTGTTGTTGTTGTTGTCGATTAGATGCTACGATGTATTACATACCATAGAATCACAGAGTTTGTTGTTGTAGATTATATGCTACGCTGTATTACATACTCTAGCATCACAGAGTTTCAAACTCTGTGATTCTATGGTATGTAACACATCGTAGCATCTAATCTACAACAACTTGTTGTCGATTAGATGCTACGCTGTATTACATACTCAAGAATCATGAAGTTTGTTGTTGTTGTTGTAGATTAGATGCTACGCTGTATTACATACTCTAGAATCATGAAGTTTTGTTGTTGTGGTCGATTAGATGCTACGCTGTATTACATACCATAGAATCACAGAGTTTGTTGTTGTTTTGTAGATTAGATGCTACGATGTATTACATACCCTAGAATCACATAGTTTGTTTTTGTAGATTAGATGCTACGATGTATTACATACCCTAGAATCACATAGTTTGTTTTTGTAGATTAGATGCTACGATGTATTACATACCCTAGAATCACAGAGTTTGTTGTTGTTGTTGTAGATTAGATGCTACGATGTATTACATACTCTAGAATCATGAAGTTTTTGTTG
>NW_013836255.1:0-808 GCF_000517525.1 Limulus polyphemus
CAGTTATCAGGGTCGTTATTATATAATGTAAGAACAAAAAGACCATTATGAATGTCAAAAAATTTAGTGTAAGTAGGACTAAAAAACCATTATGAATTTTAAAAAAATATAGTGTAATAAGGACAAAAAAGACCATTATGAATGTCAAAGTTCCTAGTGTAAGAATTATTAAAATGATCGTTATCAAAGTTAACAAAATCTAATGGAAGAAGGACTATAAAAACAGTTATCTAAGTCGACAAAATCTAGTCAAAGAAAGACTATAAAGACCATTTTGAATGTCAAAATATCTAGTATAAGAATTACTAAAAAGACAGTTATCAAAGTCGTTATTATATAATGTAAGAACAAAAAGACCATTATGAATGTCAAAAAATTTAGTGTAAGTAGGACTAAAAAACCATTATGAATTTTAAAAAATATAGTGTAATAAGGACAAAAAAGACCATTATGAATGTCAAAAAATTTAGTGTAAGTAGGACTAAAAAGACCATTATGAATGTCAAAAAATTTAGTGTAAGTAGGACTAAAAATACCATTATGAATGTCCAAAAATATAGTTTAATAAGGACTAAAAAGACCATTATGAATGTCAAAAAATTTAGTGTAAGTAGGACTAAAAATACCATTATGAATGTTAAAAAATATAGTGTAATAAGGACTAAAAAGACCATTTTGAATGTCAAATATCCTAGTGTAAGAATTACTAGAAAGACAGTTATCAAAGTCGTAAATATATAATGTAAGAAGGACAAAAAAAAACATTATGAATGTCAAAAAATTTAGTGTATGTAGGACTAAAAAGACC
>NW_013836256.1:0-813 GCF_000517525.1 Limulus polyphemus
GCACATACTTCGACACAGCCATCGTAACAAGCGTCTTGCTGCTATAGTTGAGAAACTTGTTACATTATAATAATCCCTGGTTCTCTTCCAATCCACATACTTCCACACAGCCATCGTAACAAGTGTGTTGCTGCTATAGTTGATAAACTTGTTACAGTATATTAATACCTGGTTCTCTTCCAATCCACGTACTTCCACACAGCCATTGTAACAAGTGTCTTGCTGATGTAGTTGATAAACATGTTACATTATATTAATACCTGGTTCTCTCCCAATCCACATACTTCCACACAGCCATTGTAACAAGTGTCTTGCTGCTATAGTTGAGAAACTTGTTACATTATATTAATACCTGGTTCTCTTCCAATCCACGTACTTCCACACAGCCATTGTAACAAGTGTCTTGCTACTGTAGTTGATAAACTTGTTACATTATATTAATACCTGGTTCTCTCCCAATGCACATACTTCCACACACTCAATACTAGCTTGGTTTAGTCGCGATTTGCAACATTCAGCGAAACCATTTAATATTGGAAAGAAAGAAGCTTGCATATCTAATAGTGTTGATTGAATTCATGTTTTTATAAGTTATTGCTGTAGTTTGGCTTGTAGAATGTCTGTTGATAAATAAAATTGGTATGTGTATATATATCCAAGAATGTCTGTTGATGAATAAAATTGGTTTGTGTATATATCCAAGAATGTCTGTTGATGAATAAAATTGGTTGTATATATATATCCAACAATGTCTGTTGATAAATAAAATTGGTATGTGTATATATATCCAAGAATGTCTGTTGATAAATAAAA
>NW_013836257.1:0-612 GCF_000517525.1 Limulus polyphemus
TATGTAAATAGTTCAGTTTTATATTCAGCGATAAATAGCCTCAGTAGTTTTACCATAAATATGTAACTAGTTCAGTTTTACGTACAGCGATAGATAGTCTCAGTTGTTTTACCATAAATATGTAACTAGTTCAGTTTTATGTACAGCAATAGATAGTCTCAGTAGTTTTACCATAAATATGTAATTAGTTCAGTTTTACGTACATCAATAGTCTCAGTAGTTTTACCATAAATATGTAATTAGTTCAGTTTTACGTACAGCAATAGATAGTCTCAGTAGTTTTACCATTAATATGTAACTAGTTCAGTTTTACGTAGAGCGATAGATAGTCTCAGTAGTTTTACCATAAATATGTAACTAGTTCAGTTTTACGTACAGCGATAGATAGTCTCAGTAGTTTTACCATTAATATGTAACTAGTTCAGTTTTACGTACAGCAATAGATAGTCTCAGTAGTTTTACCATAAATATGTAACTAGTTCAGTTTTACGTACAGCAATAGATAGTCTCAGTAGTTTTACCATAAATATGTAACTAGTTCAGTTTTATATACAGCGATAGATAGTCTCAGTAGTTTTACCATAAATATGTAACTAGTTCAGTTTTACGTAC
>NW_013836258.1:0-605 GCF_000517525.1 Limulus polyphemus
ATATGTATATAGATTATTGTTATTTTGAAATAAGTTCTTAAACTTATTTTTCTTAAAATATAGAACAGTTAATAAAGAAGTAAAGCAAATAATTATCTCTTCTAGTTATGACCATTGTACTCGTTTGCCGCTTGTCATAGGTTGCTAAGCCTTATGAAATTTCCCACATGGAGAATGTGGAAAAAAATTTTTTAGGTTTTATATATACATTTCAAATAACCAAAAAAATCATAAATTACTATATCGATACCATGGAATCCCACTATAATTTATCAAGCTTAGTAATTAAGCTGTATTTGGGTCTAAAACATATGAAATTTCAAGCAGACTAAAGATACAACCTACCTTGAAATCTTGGTTCAAATAAAAGAGATGGCATCCTAACATTATTCACATTATATATTGAAGAAAGTGTATATAAAACATATGAAATTTCAAGCAGACTAAAGATACAACCTACCTTCTTGAAATCTTGGTTCGAAAGAAAGAGGTTGCATCCTAACATTATTCACATTATATGTATTGAAGAAAGTGTATATAAGGGACCGTTTCCAAAAAAATGGAAAGAGATGGGGTCCTAACACATGAAAATGGCTTAGAAAGCT
>NW_013836259.1:0-269 GCF_000517525.1 Limulus polyphemus
TGGCAATTACTATAATAAGAACCACCGACATTCATATTGTAAAATTCAGAAAACAACGTTTCATCACGTGCTTTCCTTATCATCCTATGATTTGTCAAGTGGGAGATACAGCAATTGGAATAATTGGTATTGAAATTGACACTTTCTATTTGGATTGGCTAAAAGTTTTACAACTGAGGTTTAACACGCCCAGATGCAGTTTTATAAAGAAAACATACTAGAAAAAGGTTTAGATACCAATCATAGATGGCAGGGCCAGTGCTGAAGTG
>NW_013836260.1:0-628 GCF_000517525.1 Limulus polyphemus
ATTAAGAAAGAACTTGTGTCGCTTAAGTTTCGTCGGAAAGAAGTTACGGAAAAATTAATTAACAACCGGAGACGTAACAAATTGGTGTCAGAAGTGGGATAGAAAAAAAAAAAGAGAAGAAAAATGGAAACGAGAGGCGAAAAATCAAACTACAGCTTAGCAGACTTGATGGCAGCAATACAAAAACAAGAAAAGAAACAAGAAGAACGAGAAATTAAACAAGAAGAGAAATTACGACAGTTGTTAGAGGAAAAAGAAAATAAACAAGAAGAGAGACAACAGCAGTTGCAAGAAAACCTGCAACAGTGGCAGCTCGAACAGCAAAATAAACAAGAGAGATTACAGCAGTTGTTAGAGGAAAAAGAAAAGAAACAAGAAGAACGAGAAATTGAACAAGAAGAGAGATTAACACAGTTGTTAGATGAAAAAGAAAAGAAACAAGAAGAACGAGAAAAGAAACAAGAAGAGAGATTACAGCAGTTGTTGGAGGAGAATGAAAATAAACAAGAAGAGAAATTACAGCAGTGGCAACTGGAACAAGAAAGGAAACAGGAAGAAAGTCTCCAACAGTTACAGGAAAGTCAACAACAGTGGCAAGAAGTACAAATGGAAAACATTAGTAAATTTA
>NW_013836261.1:0-796 GCF_000517525.1 Limulus polyphemus
ATTACAGTAACATTGCTGACATAGTTATAATATGTATTACAGTAACATTGCTGACATAGTTATAATATGTATTACAGTAACATTGCTGACATAGTTATAATGTGTATCACAGTAACATTGTAGTTATAATTTGTATTACAGTAACATTGCTGACATAGTTATAATCTGTATTACAGTAACATTGCTGACATGTTTATAATGTGTATTACAGTAACATTGCTGACATAGTTATAATCTGTATTACAGTAACATTGCTGACATGTTTATAATGTGTTCACAGTAACATTGCTGACATAGTTATAATATGTATTACAGTAACATTGCTGACATAGTTATAATGTGTATTACAGTAACATTGCTGACATAGTTATAATTTGTTTTACAGTAACATTGCTGACATAGTTATAATCTGTATTACAGTAACATTGCTGACATAGTTATATTGTGTATTACAGCAACATTTCTAACATAAATATAATGTGTATTACAGTAACACTACTGAAATAGTTATAATGTGTATTACAGTAACATTGCTGACATAGTTATAATATGTATTACAGTAACATTGCTGACATAGTTATAATTTGTATTACAGTAAAATTGCTGACATAGTTATAATTTGTATTACAGTAACATCGCTGACATAGTTATAATATGAATTACAGTAACATTGCTGACATAGTTATAATCTGTATTACAGTAACATTGCTTACATAGTTATAATGTGTATTACAGTAACATTGCTGAAATATTTATAATGTGTATTACAGTAACATTGCTGACATAGTTATAATTT
>NW_013836262.1:0-409 GCF_000517525.1 Limulus polyphemus
TTTGGAACAATGGAACTATATAGAAGTATAAAGTAAATTGTTTAGGTAGTGGAACAATGGAACTATATAGAAGTATAAAGTAAATTGTTTAGGTAGTGGAACAATGGAAGAATATAGAAATATAAAGTAAATTGTTTAGGTAGTGGAACAATGGAAGAATATAGAAGTATAAAGTAAATTGTTTAGGTAGTGGAACAATGGAACTAGATAGAAGTACAAAGTAAATTGTTTAGGTAGTGGAACAATGGAACTATATAGAAGTATAAAGTAAATTGTTTAGGTAGTGGAACAATGGAACTAGATAAAAGTATAAAGTAAATGCTTTAGGTAGTGAAACAATGGAACTAGATAGAAGTATAAAGTAAATTGTTTAGGTAGTGGAACAATGGAACAATATAGAAATATAAAG
>NW_013836263.1:0-410 GCF_000517525.1 Limulus polyphemus
GTTCCCACGAACCTTCCATAAAAATTAAGAAAATACGTCTAAATGTGATGAAGTACTGGTACAAAACGCAAAACCTCCCTTAACTCCTTTAGAACGAATAGTAGGAGGGTGAAACTTTGCATGATACGGTGGAACAAATTAGTTAATGTACATACCGAATTTGGTTAAGATCCATTGATTTAGTAACCTGGGGTAGCAGGAAATCGATAACAGAGCAGAATTAAAAAGCTTCACTGCAGTACACTTACTCTTTCAGAAAGCCAATATAGTAAAAAAGGACCATAAAAGACGGAAAAATGATAATAAAAACCCACTATTTGGCATGTAATTACGCAAGTATGCAACGAACGTTCATAAAAAAATTTAGTAGAAGATCCGACCAAATAGGAACGAAGTACTGGTACAAAACG
>NW_013836264.1:0-409 GCF_000517525.1 Limulus polyphemus
GACACAATATTTAACGATACTGTGTACTGTCAATAAGAAGACACAAGATTTAACGACACTGTGTACTGTCAATAATAAGACACAAGATTTAACAATACTGTGTACTCTCAATAAGAAGACACACGATTTAGCAATACTGTGTACTATCTATAAAAAGACACAATATTTAACGATACTGTGTACTGTCAATAAGAAGACACAAGATTTAACGATACTGTGTACTGTTAATAAGAAGACACAATATTTAACGATACTGTGTACTCTCAATAAGAAGACACACGATTTAGCTATCTATAAAAAGACACAAGATTTAACGATACTGTGTACTGTCAATAAGAAGACACAAGATTTAACGATACTGTGTACTGTTAATCAGAAGACACAAGATTTAACGATACTGTGTACTGTC
>NW_013836265.1:0-666 GCF_000517525.1 Limulus polyphemus
CAAAAACTAAAGATTCGGGAGTAAGAAATATAACGCAAAACTGAATTCCTATATTGTGTTTGAACTTCGAAGAAAACACACTTACACTAGACCAGGAGGGTGACCTGGTATTTACAGCTATATTAAACTATTATCAGAACAGCATCCATGTTCCATATCACGATGTCTTATTTCTCCATCTATGTATATGAATACTTAAATCATCGGCCAGGCTGAAAACAACGAAATTCGTACACATTTATGCTCAAAAATAGCGCCGGACATATAAACTGTGAGTACAAGCTACAATATATACGAAAGTAGGACCCAGCGCCGGACATATAAACTATGGGTACAACTTAGAGTATTTGTTATAGTAGGACCCAGCGCCGGACATATAAGTTATGGGTACAACTTAGAGTATTTGTTATAGTAGGACCCAGCGCCGGACATATAAACCGTGAATACAAGCTAGAGTATTTGTTATAGTAGGACCCAGCGCCGGACATATAAACTGTGAGTACAAGCTAGAGTATTTGTTATAGAAGGACCCAGCGCCGGACATATAAACCGTGAATACAAGCTGGAGTATTTGTTATAGTAGGACCAAGCGCTGTACATATAAGTTTTGGGTACAACTTAGAGTATTTGTTATAGTAGGACCCAGCACCGGACATGTAAACTATG
>NW_013836266.1:0-409 GCF_000517525.1 Limulus polyphemus
AAAACCTTGTCGAAACATTGTACATTAGCTGTTATGTTAAACTTATATTAAAGTTTTTCTTCATTACCCATTCAAGTTGTCAATCAAGCATTATTAGTCTCAAAGTGGGTTCCTCATCATCAAATTTAATTATCCCTTTGTCAAATACCAAGATATGACAACTGTTACTTGAGACTATAAGTGTTTTCATTTAGGACATTGAAAGTAATTATTGGTTATTGATAAAGATTCATTTAAGACTAAAACTTCAAAAGTGATGAATTTTCAGTAAGTAATAATTATAAATGATAACAATTGTTTAGTTACAAATTGTGCCCATGTAATAATAAGTCAAATTTTTTAAATTGATCTTTATAACATATATTTTTAGGTCGGAATATATTTGCTCCTTCAATTCAGTTCCCCTCGA
>NW_013836267.1:0-715 GCF_000517525.1 Limulus polyphemus
AAATCTTGTGTCTTCTTATTGACAGTACACAGTATCGTTAAATCGTTGTGTCTTCTTATTGAAAGTACACAGTATACGTTAAATTTGTGTCTTCTTATTGACAGTACACAGTATCGTTAAATCTTGTGTCTTCTTATTGACAGTACACAGTATCGTTAAATACTTGTGTCTTCTTATTGACAGTACACAGTATCGTTAAATCTTGTGTCTTCTTATTGACAGTACACAGTATCGTTAAATCTTGTGTCTTCTTATTGACAGTACACATTATTGTTAAATCTTGTGTTTTCTTACTGACAGTACACAGTATCGTAAAATCTTGTGTCTTCTTATTGACAGTACATAGTATTGTTAATATCTTGTGTCTTCTTATTGAAAGTACACAGTATCGTTAAATCTTGTGTCTTCTTATTGACAGTATACAGTATCGTTAAATCTTGTGTCTTCTTATTGACAGTACATGTGTACTGTCAATAAGAAGACACAATATTCAACGATAATGTGTACTGTCAGTAAGAAAACACAAGATTTAAGAATAATGTATCCTGTCAATAAGAAGACAGAATATTTTACGATACTGTGTACTGTCAATAAGAAGACAGAAGATTTTACGATACTGATACTCTGTACTGTCAATAAGAAGACACAATATTCAACGATAACGTTAAATCTTGTGTCTTCTTATTGACAGTACACAGTATCGATTAAATCTTGT
>NW_013836268.1:0-562 GCF_000517525.1 Limulus polyphemus
AGCGATACTAGCTATTGGGTCCTATTTAAACCAGTCGGTCTTAAACAAACACGTGTAGATATGTTGTAAATATATGAGTTAATTAACAAACTGGCTACAGACTAAAGTCAACAGTGGGTCAGAGAACGATACGAGCTATTGGGTCCTATTTAATCAAGTCGGTTTTAAACAAACACATGTAGATATGTTGTAAATATATGAGTTAATTAACAAACAGGTTGCAGACTAAAGTTAACAGTGGGTCATAGAACGATACTAGCTATTGGGTCCTATTTAATCCATTCGGTCTTAAACATACACATGTAGATATGTTATAAACATATGAGTTAATTAACAAACTGGTTGCGGACTAAAGTCAACAGTGGGTAATAGAACGATACTAGCTATTGGGTCCTATTTAATCCATTCGGTCTTAAACAAACACATGTAGATATATTGTAAATATATGAGTTAATCAATAAACTGGTTGCAGATTAAAGTTAACAGTGGGTCATAGATCGATACTAGCTACTGGGTTCTATTTAATCCAGTCGGTCTTAAACAAACACATATAGATATGTTG
>NW_013836269.1:0-409 GCF_000517525.1 Limulus polyphemus
TAGTTCGATCCGAAATTACATGCAAAGTTTCACCATGCTACTCTTCGTTTTTAGGGAGTTATGGCAGGTTTTGCTTTTTGTACCAGTATTTCATTAAATTTAAAGGGATCTTCTCGAAATTTTTTATGAAAGTTCGTTGCGTCCTTACGTATTTACATTCCAAATACTAACTTTCTAGTGTTAGTTTTACGATTTGTATGGTCGTTTATGTTACATCTTTATTGTCTTTCTGAAATAGTATGAGTAGTGCAGTGAAGCTCTTTGTTACTACTTTTTTCTCGAGTTATTGCTACCACAGGGTACTGTATAGATGGATATTAACAAAATATTATATATAGGTTCAATAGTTCGTTCCGAAATTACATGCAAAGTTTCACCATGCTACACTTCGTTTTTAGGAGGGTAGTTA
>NW_013836270.1:0-407 GCF_000517525.1 Limulus polyphemus
GCTAAGGTTATTAACATCAAGTTTACCAATCGTGTTTTACCACCAGCTAAGGTTATTAACATCAAGTTTTACCAATCGTGTTTTACCACCAGCTTAGGTTATTAATGTGAAGTTTACCAATCATGTTTTACCACCGGCTAAGGTTATTAACATCAAGTTTTACCAATCGTGTTTTACCACCAGCTAAGGTTATTAACATCAAGTTTTACCAATCGTGTTTTACCACCAGCTAAAGTTATTAACATCAAGTTTTACCAATCATGTTTTACCACCAGTTAAGGTTATTAACATCAAGTTTTACCAATCGTGTTTTACCACCAGCTAAGGTTATTAACATCAAGTTTTAAAGTCGTGTTTTACCAGCAGCTAAGGTTATTAACATCAAGTTTTATCAATCATGTTTTACT
>NW_013836271.1:0-1200 GCF_000517525.1 Limulus polyphemus
TGGTACTGGGTATAATGTGTTACTATAGGATGTTTTGGTTGTTGGTACTAGGTATAATGTGTTACTATAGGATGTTTTGGTTGTTGTTACTAGGTATAATGTGTTACTATAGGATGTTTTGATTGTTAGTACTAGGTATGATGTGTTACTATAGGATGTTTTGGTTGTTAGTACTAGGTATAATATGTGTTACTATAGGATGTTTTGGTTGTTGGTACTAGGTATAATGTGTTACTATAGGATGTTTTGGTTGTTGTTACTAGGTATAATGTGTTACTATAGGATGTTTTGATTGTTGGTACTAGGTATAATGTGTTAATATAGGATGTTTTGGTTGTTGGTACTAGGTATAATGTGTTACTATAGAATGTTTGATTGTTAGTACTAGGTATAATGTGTTACTATAGGATGTTTTAGTTGTTAGTACTAGGTATAATGTGTTACTATAGGATGTTTTGGTGGTTAGTACTAGGTATGATGTGTTAATATAGGATGTTTTGGTTGTTAGTACTAGGTATAATGTGTTAATATAGGATGTTTTGAGTGTTGGTACTTGGTATAATGTGTTACTATAGGATGTTTTGTTTGTTGGTACTAGGTATGATGTGTTACTATAGGATGTTTTGGTTGTTAGTACTAGGTATTATGTGTTATTATAGGATGTTTTGATTGTTAGTACTAGATATAATGTGTTACTATAGGATGTTTTGTTTGTTGGTACTAGGTATATGTTAATATAGGATGTTTTGGTTGTTAGTACTAGGTATAATATGTGTTACTATAGGATGTTTTGGGTTGTTAGTACTAGGTATGATGTGTTACTACAGGATGTTTTGGTTGTTAGTACTAGGTATAATATGTGTTACTATAGGATGCCAAAACATCCTATAGTAACACATTATACCAAGTACCAACAAAGTAACACATTATACCTAGTACCAACACTCAAAACATCCTATAGTAACACATTATACCTAGTACTAACAACTAAAACATTCTATATAACACATTATACCTAGTAACAACAACCAAAACATTCTATATAACACATTATACCTAGTACTAACAACCAAAACATCCTATAGTAACATATTATACCTAGTACCAACAACCAAAACATTCATAGGATGTTTTGGTTGTTAGTACTAATAGTAACACATTATACCAGGATGTTTTGGTTGTTAGTACTAGGTATAATGT
>NW_013836272.1:0-409 GCF_000517525.1 Limulus polyphemus
ATAAGATGGAATGTTATGTAGTTTCTATTACATCACATTAATGGTGTATAAGATGGAATGTTGTGTAGTTTCTATTACATCACATTAATTGTGTATAAGATGGAATGTTATGTAGTTTCTATTACATCACATTAATTATGTATAAGATGGAATGTTATGTAGTTTCTATTACATCACATTAATTGTGTATAAGATAGAATGTTATGTAGTTTCTATTACATCACATTAATTATGTATAAGATGAAATGTTATGTAGTTTCTATTACATCACATTAATTGTGTATAAGATGGAATGTTATGTAGTTTCTATTACATCACATTAATTATGTATAAGATGGAATGTTATGTAGTTTCTATTACATCACATTAATTATGTATAAGATGAAATGTTATGTAGTTTCTATTACAT
>NW_013836273.1:0-661 GCF_000517525.1 Limulus polyphemus
CAATATTACAACGATAATGTGTACTGTCAGTAAGAAATACAAGATTTAACAATAATGTGTACTGTCAATACGAAGACACAATATTCAACGATAATGAGTACTGTCAGTAAGAAAACATAAGAACTGACAGTACACATTATCGTTAAAATTATTGTTAAATCTTCTGTTTTCTTATTAACAGGACACTCTTCTTAATATTGTTAAATCTTATGGTGTACTGTCAATAAGAAGACACAATATTCAACGATAATGTGTACTGTCAGTAAGAAAATACAAGATTTAACAATAATTTGTACTGTCAATACGAAGACACAATATTCAACGATAATGAGTACTGTCAGTAAGAAGACATAGGATTTAACTATACTGTGTACTGTCAATAAGAAGACACAAGATTTAACAATACTGTGTACTGTCAATAAGAAGACACAAGACTTAACAATACTGTGTACTGTCAATAAGAAGACACAAGATTTATAAAAACTGTGTACTATCAATAAGAACACACAAGATTTAACGATAATGTGTACTCTAAGTAAGAAAACAAAAGATTTAACGATACTGTCAACTATCAATAAGAAGACACAAGATTTAACGATACTGTGTACTGTCAATAAGAAGACACAAGATTTAACGATACTGTGTCCTGTCAATAAGAAGA
>NW_013836274.1:0-609 GCF_000517525.1 Limulus polyphemus
GAAACCTAAACCTTAAGCCTGACGTTAACAGGACAAACACTGAAATAAAAAATTATCAAAGAGTAACAACGCGAGCACTAGCAACAATTCTGTCAGTCAATTGATAATAATATATAAAACTATTTCCTATTCTGACGCAAATTCAAGACCACTTACAGACACTTTTCGTCCAAAATCCACCACACTATTAACTACAATAACAACTGTGTTCTAACGGATCCAGAAAAAGTCAACCTGTTCAAAGTATACTAAAAAACTGTTTTCACAACGCCCAATTCAACAAACTTTTCTCAAGGGCATTACCACAAAGTCAACACTCGTAATGATTAAAACATTCACATTTTAAAACCCAATTTCCCTGTAAGTCTCAACCTTAACGAGACACCCACTGATATGAATATAAGCAGACACTTGGGGAAAGAGTTTTTTTATTGGAAATTTTAATTTCTGCGAGAGATATAAGATGGCATAAGAAATTTAATCTTAAAAAAACATCAGAGCCATTTCTCAAACATCTTTGTGCCTTGTTTATCCCATCCTTAGGTGCAGATTACCTCCCGTCCTCTTGGAAATCAGCTATCATTAATAATGGCTGGAGACGGCTTGAAT
>NW_013836275.1:0-408 GCF_000517525.1 Limulus polyphemus
AAATTCGGTAACTATAGTTACACCTATGTGTTCGTGGAGCAGTTGTACCAAGTAAGGCTAAAGATGAGTATGGTGGCTACAACATTCAGTAACTAGAGTTACACATAGGTGTTCATGGAGTAGTTGTTCCAAAGTAAGGCTAAAGATGAGTATGATGATTATAAATTCGGTAACTATAGTTACCCCTAAGTGTTCATGGAGTAGTTGTACCGAGTAAGGCTAAAGATGAGAATGGTGGTTATAAATTCTGTACCTAGAGTTACACCTAGGTGTTCATGGAGTAGATACACCAAGTAAGGCTAAAGATGAGTATGGTGGTTATAAATTCAATAACTAGAGTTACACCTAGGTGTTCGTGGAGTTGTTGTACCAAATAACGCTAAAGATGAGTATGGGGCTACACATTCA
>NW_013836276.1:0-408 GCF_000517525.1 Limulus polyphemus
TCTAAGGGTTCTGAGTTTCTGTCAAAGTAAGCGTTGTTGACTAACATGCTTTGTTCTTGTCTCCTAGTTCAAAACTAAAGAGTCTTATGCGAAAACTATAATTTTTCCACAAAGGCATTTTGTGAAACAAATTACCATTTTTACATTTTCGTAAGTCAGTTGTTTCTAGTTTTGGGATTGGCCGTCACGTTATAACGCCACCACAGCTGAAAGGGGCGAGCATGTTTTGGTGTGACGGGGATTCGAACCCGCGACATTCAGATTGCGATACGATCGCCTTAATCACCTGGTCATGCCGGGTCCTTTTTTTTTTGTTAGATTTGATTAAAATAAACACGGGTAAAATAAATCTGAGTGCTAGAGTATTTTATAGCATTACATTTCCATAGTTAAAATGCTTTATTACAT
>NW_013836277.1:0-410 GCF_000517525.1 Limulus polyphemus
CTTAGCGTGATATATATCTGTAAAACGGTGAACTTCTTAGTCTTTGTTATTTAGTATTTTAGAACTGTAAAAAGGTAGTTACTTAACGTGATGTATATCGGATCATATTAAAACTGTAACATGGTGAACTTCTTAGTCTTTGTTATTTAGTATTCTAGAAGTGTAAAAAGGTAGTTACTTAGCGTGATGCATATCGGATCACATTAAAACCTTGACATGGTGAACTTCTTAGTCTTTGTTATTTAGTATTCTAGAAGTGTAAAAAGGTAGTTACTTAGCGTGATGTATATCGGTTCATACTAAAACTGTAACATGGTGAACTTCTTAGTCTTTGTTATTTAGTATTTTAGAACTGTAAAAAGGTAGTTACTTAGCGTGATGTATATCGGATCACATTAAAACTGTAACAT
>NW_013836278.1:0-409 GCF_000517525.1 Limulus polyphemus
ACGAAACCCGAGGAATAAAGTGGCAAGAGTATTTGGAAAACGCACGCAAAAAACAACAAAACATTATTAAACTATTATTATTCTAATCAGACTGAATTTACACTACAGATATCCATCGTGTATTCTGAAACACGTTTTATCAAAATATAAATAAAATAAACATTTCAGAAACGTATTTGCAACAATTATTTCGCTCTTCATTAAAATATATCGTAAGCATCATAAAATTGATTGATTGTCTTGCCATCTAACGGTCAACATATAAGTTAGTCGTTTTTCTCGAAGCGTTTATGAGAAGTACTCGTATAAGATAAATTGATTTAATTTCATTGTGGTTGTTCCAGTATCCGTTTCGGTCGTACTTCACATTTCCGTCTTTATTGCCCCCCAGCCGCACAGCTGTATGTCT
>NW_013836279.1:0-408 GCF_000517525.1 Limulus polyphemus
TATTGACAGTACACAGTATCATTAAATCTTGTGTATTCTTATTGACAGTACACAGTATCGTTAAATCTTGTGTCTTCTTATTGACAGTACACAGTATCTTTAAATCTTGTGTCTTCTTTTTGACAGTACACAGTATCGTTAAATCTTGTGTCTTCTTATTGACAGTACACAGTATCGTTAAATCTTGTGTCTTTTTATTGACAGTACACAGTATCATTAAATCTTGTGTCTTCTTATTGACAGTACACAGTATCGTTAAATCTTGTGTCTTCTTTTGACAGTACACAGTATCGTTAAATCTTGTGTCTTCTTATTGACAGTACACAGTATCGTTAAATCTTGTGTCTTTTATTGACAGTACACAGTATCATTAAATCTTGTGTCTTCTTATTGACAGTACACAGTATC
>NW_013836280.1:0-571 GCF_000517525.1 Limulus polyphemus
CAAATAGGTATCTTAACTTGTATGATTATCATATAGACTGGATTAGTAGTTTCATGACGATGCTGTATTCAAGCAACACCAAGACAGAATAAAAGCTTGTAGATGTATATATTATAGTAGCTGGTGGTGTACATGTCTTAATGTAGTCGAACTAGCCTTCAAGCTTGACTTAATGAAAACCTGAAGAATTTTCATGTTTCGATATATACGATTGTTTCACATTTTATAACTACGTCACGTTTACTGTTTATCATTAAAAATATACTTTATAACCAGAATAAGTTGTCTGTCACTAAACTTAACAGTAAAAACTAAAAAGTAACTGTTAACATGTGTAAAATAAATGATTTTTGTCGAGAACTCATTTACTGTTGTACATAATATATGGTTAGAGGAATAGCATATGAACGAATGATTTTTGTCGAGAACTCATTAACTGTTATACATAATATATGGTTAGAGGAATAGCATATGAACATATTTAATGCATAACGACAAACTAGTGTAACAGTAAGATTGTGTGTTAAATTATTGTATGATATTTAGAGATGTTATCACGAAAAATCCGTTC
>NW_013836281.1:0-436 GCF_000517525.1 Limulus polyphemus
TTCAGTTATCTCTTATAGTCGTGTCTATATCTTAGTTAGTCCATGTTCTAACTTGACAATAGTGTCCAGTAATCTCTTATAGTCGTGTCTATATCTTAGTTAGTCCATGTTCTAACTTACAATTGTGTCCAGTAATCTCTTATAGTCGTGTCTATATCTTAGTTAGTCCATGTTCTAACTTTACAATGTGTCCAGTAATCTCTTATAGTTGTGTCTATATCTTAGTTAGTCCATGTTCTAACTTGACAATAGTATCCAGTAATCTCTTATAGTCGTGTCTATATCTTAGTTAGTCCATGTTCTAACTTGACAATAGTGTCCAGTAATCTCTTATAGTCGTGTCTATATCTTAGTTAGTCCATGTTCTAACTTGACAATAGTGTCCAGTAATCTCTTATAGTCGTGTCTATATCTTAGTTAGTCCATGTTCTAACTT
>NW_013836282.1:0-409 GCF_000517525.1 Limulus polyphemus
TTGAATAAACAGCCTCTGAGATGGTTGCAAGATGATTTGTAGTATTGACAAACTGAATAAACAGCCCATGGAATGGTTGTGAGATGATTTGTAGTACTGACAAACTGAATAAACAGCCCTGAGATAGTTGCAAGATGATTTGTAGCATTGACAAACTGAATAAACAGCCCCTGAGATGGTTGCAAGATGATTTGTGGTATTGACAAACTTAATAAACAGCCCCTGAGATGGTTGCAAGATGATTTGTAGTATTGACAAACTGAATAAACAGCCCTGAGATAGTTGCAAGATGATTTGTAGCATTGACAAACTGAATAAACAGCCCCTGAGATGGTTGCAAGATGATTTGTAGTATTGACAAACTGAATAAACAGCCCCTGAGATGGTTGCAAGATGACTTGTAGTATTG
>NW_013836283.1:0-409 GCF_000517525.1 Limulus polyphemus
CGTTGTCCTGGTCTTTTGGATGCCAAACAACTTGCAGCATTCTTGAAACACAGCTGATTCAAAGTTACGGCCTTGATCTGAATGCAGTTCATATGGCATACCAAACCTGAAGAAGAAGTCACTAATAGCCGAAGCTACAGTTGTAGCTTCCTGATTTGGTATCGCATATGCCTCAGGCCACTTGGTGAAATAATCCATCACCACACAAATGTACTTGTTTCCAGCACGAGTTTGGGGCAGAGGACCAGCTATGTCGACGGCTACTCTTTCCATTGGCGCACGTCCCTTATGCTTGGGTCCCCTTTTAGCACAACATGTACTGCATGTTCTGCACCATTCTTCCACATCTTGTACCATACCTATCCAGTAAAATCTTTTTCATAGGTGACTCAATGTTTTCTTAACTCCG
>NW_013836284.1:0-409 GCF_000517525.1 Limulus polyphemus
TTTTTTAAAACTGAACAGGAATGTGAGTGTTTCTTACAAGACTTCAACTCATTGCACTCGGCTCTCAAATTTACTTCCGAAAAGGAACAACATAACTTTTTATCATTCCTAGACGTCTTAGTTGAAAAAGACGAATTTCATTTTCTAACCAGTATATATATAGAAAACCTACCTTTACAGGGCAATACACACGATGGGATTATTTCAGTCCCAAAAGTCGGAAAACGAACCTTATTGCTACTTTAATCCATCGGGCTCTAGTTATCTGTTCAAAATCTAAACTATATTTCGAATTGAAGACAATTAAAACTATTTTACCAGAAAATGGGTATCCAGAAAACGTCATCAATTAAATTACTTCAAGGAAAATTGCGAGCTTCTCAACTGACCCAAAATTTGGTCCTAACAA
>NW_013836285.1:0-409 GCF_000517525.1 Limulus polyphemus
ATAAGAGTATACTAAACTTTACACATTATACAGGCTTTTAATAAAAGTAGTGTTCACCAAACAAAATTTTTCGTGTTTGTCAAATTCTCTTTGCTTTCATAGATGATTTGACGGAAAAAGTTATTACAGATCATCATCATATGCTTGATGATATTTTGAACAAAATGAAGTTGCACATGCGACATCGGACTCGTGTACTCAATCAACGGGTGGAAATTTTAAAGTTAAAGTAAACAATGCTTCATAAGAAATAGTATGATACGGCGTACTGTTTAATAGATTACAAGATGAAGTTCAACCTATTATATTATCGTGAGAAAAGTATAGAGCATATTGGAAAACGCGGATTGTGTTGGCATGGTACAATGGTTCAAATGCTTCCAACTTTGAATCCGGATGCAGATGTTGC
>NW_013836286.1:0-408 GCF_000517525.1 Limulus polyphemus
AATACTGTGTACTGTCAGTAAAAAGACACAAGATTTAACAATACTGAGTCCTGTCAATAAGAAGATACAGGATTTATCAATACTGTGTACTGTCAATAAGAAGACACAAGATTTAACGATACTGTGTACTGTCAATAAGAAGAGACAAGATTTAACAATACTGTGTCCTGTCAATAAAAAGATACAGGATTTATCAATACTGTGTACTGTCAATAAGAAGAAACATAATTTAACAATACTGTGTCCTTTCAATAAGAAGAAAAAGGATTTATCAATAATGTGTACTGTCAATAAGAAGACACAAGATTTAACGATACTGTGTACTATCATAACAACTCATAACATTTAATGATTCTGTGTACTCTCAATAACAAGCCACAAGTTATAACGATAGTGTGTACTGTCAGT
>NW_013836287.1:0-409 GCF_000517525.1 Limulus polyphemus
AAGATTTAACAATACTGTGTACTATCACTAACAAGCCACAAGATTTAACGATACTGTGTACTGTCAATAAAATGAAACAAGTTTTAACAATGCTGTGTACTGTCAATAAGAAGACACATGATTTAACAATACTGTGTACTGTCAATAAAAAGACACAAGATTTAACAATACTGTGTACAGTCAATAAGAAGACACAAGATTTAACAATACTATGTACTATCAAAAAGAAGACAAGATTTAACAATACTGTGTACTGTCAATAAAAAGAAACAAGTTTTAACAATGCTGTGTACTGTCAATAAGAAGACACATGATTTAACGATACTGTGTACTATCAATAAAAAGACACAAGTTTTAACAATGCAGTGTACAGTCAATAAGAAGACACATGATTTAACGATAATGTGTA
>NW_013836288.1:0-405 GCF_000517525.1 Limulus polyphemus
TATAATCATAAAAGGTAAAACAAAATTGATCATTCGCTAACCCAGAGTAAAAAACAATACAAAAGGTGTAGTTTATTTTAATAGAAGACTCCATGGTCTCTTAGATCTTGGATTTTGTTTGAATATTCTTTTCTTTAAAAGTATTTTTGGTTTAAAATATAACTGAAGATAAAAAAACAGTAAAATCGAAGGATGCCGAAATCTTGATAAGAGATTATGAAATAACTATTGGGAATTTTGATGAAAGGATATCCATTTTGAAAGTCTTACATCAAGGGCTTCTTTGAATTGAAATATGAGGAAAACAAATTTTTTTTAAATTTGAGGAAAAACATGGGCCATAGCCTTGGCTTTTCGGTGAAAATATGAATTTTTTTGGAAAATATAAAAAAGTGCTTTTTTGGA
>NW_013836289.1:0-410 GCF_000517525.1 Limulus polyphemus
GAGTACACAGTATCGTTAAATCTTGTGTCTTCTTTTTGACAGTACACAGTATCGTTAAATCTTGTGTCTTCTTGTTGACAGTACACAGTATCGTTAAATCTTGTGTCTTCTAATTGACATTACACAGTATCGTTAAATCTTGAGTCTTTTAATTGACATTACACAGTATCGTTAAATTTTGTGTCTTCTTATTGACAGTACACAGTATCGTTAAATCTTGTGTCTTTTTATTGAAAGTACACAGTATTGCTAAATCGTGTGTCTTCTTATTGACAGTACACAGTTTTGTTAAATCTTGTGTCTTCTTATTGAAAGACACTGTATTGTTAAATCTTGTGTCTTCTTATTGACAGTACATAGTATAGTTAAATATTGTGTCTTCTTATTGACAATACCCAGTATCTTTAAAT
>NW_013836290.1:0-691 GCF_000517525.1 Limulus polyphemus
TTTGTTAACATTAAGTATGATATTCAAGTATTAGAGTTGATATTGTTTGTTAACATTAAGTATGATATTCAAGTATTAGAGTTGATATTGTTTGTTAACATTAAGTATGATATTCAGCTGTTAGAGTTGATATTGTTTGTTAACATTAAGTATGATATTCAGGTATTAAAGTTGATATTGTTTGTTAACATTAAGTATGATATTCAGCTGTTACAGTTTATATTGTTTGTAGACATTAAGTATGATATTCAAGTATTAGAGTTGATATTGTTTGTAGACATTAAGTATGATATTCAAGTATTAGAGTTGATATTGTTTGTAAACATTAAGTATGATATTCAGGTATTAGAGTTGATATCGTTTGTAAACATTAAGTATGATATTCAAGTATTAGAGTTGATATTGTTTGTTAACATTAAGTATGATATTCATCTGTTAGAGTTTATATTGTTTGTTAACATTAAGTATGATATTCAAGTATTAGAGTTTATATTGTTTGTTAACATTAAGTATGATATTCAAGTATTAGAGTTGATATTCTTTGTTAACATTAAGTATGATATTCAGCTGTTAGAGTTGATATTGCTTGTTAACATTAAGTATGATATTCAAGTATTAGACTTGATATTGTTTGTTAACATTAAGTATGATATTCAGGTATTAGAGTTGATATTGTTTGTTAATATTAAGT
>NW_013836291.1:0-650 GCF_000517525.1 Limulus polyphemus
AATGGTTGTATATATGGGTAGTTAATTGAGTTTAGGTATTCTAATGGTTGTGTATATGGTAGTTAACTGAATTTAGGTATACTAATGGTATGTATATGGTAGTTAACTGATTTTAGGTATACTAATAGTGTGTGTTAATATGGTAGTTAACTGAGTTTAGGTATACTAATGGTGTGTATATGGGTAGTTAACTGAGTTTAGATATACTAATGGTGTGTATATGGGTAATTAACTGAGTTCAGGCATACTAATGGTTGTATATATGGGTAGTTAACTGAGATTAGGTATACTAATGGTGGGTATATGGGTAGTTAACTGAGTTTAGGTATACTAATGGTGCGTATATGGGTAGTTAACTGAGTTTAGGTATACTAATGGTGTGTGTATATGGTAATTAACTGAGTTTAGGTATACTAATGGTGTGTGTATATGGTAAGTAACTGAGTTTAGTCATACTAATGGTATGTATATGGTAGTTAACTGAGTTTAGGTATACTAATGGTGTGTGTGTATATGGTAGTTAACTGAGTTTAAGTATACTGATGGTTGTGTATATCATACTAATGGTTGTATATATGGGTAGTTAACTGAGATTAGGTATACTAATGGTGGGTATATGGGTAGTTAACTGAGTTTAGGTATACTAATGG
>NW_013836292.1:0-476 GCF_000517525.1 Limulus polyphemus
CTTGTGTCTTCTTATTGACAGTACAGAGTATCGTTAAATCTTATATCTTCTTATTGACAGTACACAGTATCGTTAAATCTTGTGTCTTCTTATTGACAGTACACAGTATCATTAAATCTTGTGTCTTCTTATTGACAGTACATAGTATGGTTAAATCTTGTGTCTTCTTATTGACAGTACACAGTATCTTTAAATCTTGTGTCTTCTTATTGACAGTACACAGTATCGTTAAATCTTGTGTCTTCTTATTGACAGTACACAGTATCGTTAAATCTTTTGTCTTATTGACAGTACACAGTATCGTTAAATCTTGTGTCTTTTTATATATAGTACACAGTATTGCTAAATCATATGTCTTCTTATTGAGGGTACACAGTATTGTTAAATCTTGTGTTTTCTTATTGACATTCAATAAGAAGACACAAGATTTAACGATACTGTGTTTTCAATAAGAAGACACAAGATATTATCGTTAA
>NW_013836293.1:0-409 GCF_000517525.1 Limulus polyphemus
TGGGAGCTGCGACTTTACCTTCAGTCACATCAAATATATTTAAGGCAGATCACTTAGTCGTTTCGAGCTTCGACTTTACCGCCAGTCACACGAAATATATATTAGGCAGATCATTCATTCAATGGAACTTCCACTTTACCGCCAGACACACCAAATATATATTACGCAGATCACTTAGTCATTAGAGCTTCGACTTTACTACCAGTCACATCAAATATATATTACGCAGATCATTTAGTCGTGAGAGCTTCGACTTTATCGGTAGTCACACAAATATATATTAGGTAGATCATTTAGTCGTTGGAGCCTCGACTTTATTGGCAGTCACACAAATATATATTAGGCAGATCATTTAGTCAATGGAGCCTCGACTTTACCGCTAGTCACTCCGAATATATATAAGACAGTT
>NW_013836294.1:0-409 GCF_000517525.1 Limulus polyphemus
TGTTATATAGATATATATCTATCTGTAATATCAGTTATTTAGCCGTCGTGTTCTCCATATAATGAAATGATTGGTTAAAGATGGTTGACTGTTGTATAATTATGTATCTATCTGTAACATCAGTTAGTTAGCCGTCATGTCCTTCCATATAATGAAATTATTGGTTAAAGATGGTTGGCTGTTTTATAATTATCTATCTATCTGTAGCATCAGTTAGTTAGCCGTCATATACTTCCATATTATGAAGTGATTGGTTAAAGATGGTTGACTGTTATATAATTATGTATCTATCTGTAACATCAGTTAGTTAATCCTACTGTACTTCCATATATTGAAATGATTGGTTAAAGATGGTTGACTGTTATACAATTATGTATCTATCTGTAACATCAGTTAGTTAGCCGTCATG
>NW_013836295.1:0-408 GCF_000517525.1 Limulus polyphemus
TCTTCACCAAATTTGGTATGTAGGTACACTTTAACGTTGCCTAGTAATATGCAGAGTTTTACCTTCCTACTGTTTGTTTTAAAGGAGTTATGGAAGGTTTTGCGTTTTGTACCAGTACTTCGTTCCATTTGGACGGATCTTCTCGAAATTTTTTAAAGAACGTTCGTTGCATACTTGCGTATTTACATGAAAAATTCTAGCCTTCTATTATCATTTTTGCGTCTTTTGTGGTCGTTTTATGTTACTCTTTTATTCGCCTTTCTGATAGCGTATGTGTACTGCAGGGAAGCTTTTGGTTACTGATTGTTTTTCGATTTCTTGTTACCAGAGGGTCCTAAATTGATGATTCTTCACCAAATGTGGTATATAGGTACACTTTAACGTTGCCTAGTAATATGCAGAATTTTT
>NW_013836296.1:0-407 GCF_000517525.1 Limulus polyphemus
AGTGGCTGTTACTCAACAGCTTAGCTTTCCTAGATCAATGACATATATATATCCAACTGAAGATAGCTACTAGCTGATTTTGAAAAATCTCGATGATTGAGTGATATCTCTCTGTTTAAACTTAGCCGATGTTCAACAGTCTTGAGTACTGAGTGATATATTTCTGTTTAGGTCACAACAGGAGGATGGTTTTACCTTTCTTTCTTTACTACTTAACATTCGAACTTTCACAAATAAATGATGAATACCATTTATATCTTTATCATTGGTTTACATCCTTCATTTGTTTAGATATTTACAAATATTTAACATCTCTCATATCACTGGCAGATGTACGATTCTCCATTTCTACATCTTTATATCTTACCAAGTATCTCATCTTTCTTTGATCAAGTATACCCAGTGTT
>NW_013836297.1:0-774 GCF_000517525.1 Limulus polyphemus
CTGTCAATAAGAAGACACAAGATTTAACGATACTGTGTACTATCATAACAAGTCATAAGATTTAATGATACTGTGTACTATCAATATCTAGCCACAAGATTTAACGATACTGTGTACTATCAATAACAAGCCACAACATTTAACAGTACTGTGTCGTGTCAATAAGAAGATACAGGATTTATCAATAATGTGTACTGTCAAAAAGAAGACACAAGATTTAACAATACCGTGTCCTGTCAATAAGAAGATACAGGATTTATCAATACTGTGTCCTATCAATAAGAAGATACAGGATTTATCAATACTGTGTACTGTCAATAAGAAGACATAAAATTTAACGATACTGTGTACTGTCAATAAGAAGACAAAAATTTAAAAATACTATGAAATGTCAATAAGAAGACACAAGATTTAACAATACTGAGTCCTTTCAATAAGAAGATACATCTTCTTTTTGACAGTACACAGTATTGATAAATCCGTTAAATCTTGTGTTTTCTTATTGATAGTACACAGTATCTAGTATTGTTAAATCTTGTGTACTATCAAAAAGAAGACATCTTATTAACAATACTGTGTAGTGTCAAAAAGAAGACACAAGATTTAACAATACTGTGTCCTGTCAATAAGAAGATACAGGATTTATCAATACTGTGTACTGTCAATAACAAGAAACAAGATTTAACAATACTGTGTCCTGCCAATAAGAAGATAAAGTATTTATCAATACTGTGTACTGTCAATAAGAAGACACAAGATTTAACAATAATGTGT
>NW_013836298.1:0-410 GCF_000517525.1 Limulus polyphemus
AAGGATGACTAGCACAGATAGCCCTTGGGTGGCTTTGCATGACAAACAAACAAACAAACAAACAGCAGCGACTGGAGTTTGTTGACCCTGCATTTTCAATCCTAACTCTGCTTATCTAAGATAAAGTTCCTAACTCTTCCAACTATCTGCATTTTTTTTTAACTGGTCAGTAGTTTCAAGTGTTCTCTAGTGGCAGATATTTACCCAGTTTGCTGAATTGGAAGTAACTAGTGGTATTTTCTTTTTGATTGCAGTGATTTTTTGAAGTTTATTGTGCTGCTTTTCATGCTTAGGGTTGGTCTTAATTTCACGTCTCGTTTGGAGCTGATGGATGAAGACTGTAGGGGCTGGTCCTCCAAATCCTGGATATTCCTAAATCACAACTAGCTGCCTCACAGTTGGTATTTCCA
>NW_013836299.1:0-409 GCF_000517525.1 Limulus polyphemus
CGATACTGTGAACTGTAACTAAGAAGACACAAGATTTAACGATACTGTGTACATTCAATAAGAAAACACAAGATTTAAAAAAACTGTGTACTGTCAATAAGAAGAAACACGATTTAACAATACTGTGTTCTGTCAATAAGAAGACACAAGATTTAACGATACTGTGTTCTGTCAATAAGAAGACACAAGATTTAACGATACTGTGTACTATCAATAAGAAGACACACGATTTAGCAATACTGTGTACTATCAATAAAAAGACACAAGATTTAACGATACTGTATACTGTCAATAAGAAGACACATTATTCAACGATACTATGTACTGTCAATAAGAAAACACAAGATTTAACTATACTGTGTACTGTCAATAAGAAGAAACAAGATTTAACAATAATGTGTCCTGTGAA
>NW_013836300.1:0-409 GCF_000517525.1 Limulus polyphemus
CTGTTCTTGTTTAATGCTAGTTGTGAAGTGTCTGTGTTCTTGTTTAATGTTAGTTGTGAAGTGTCTCTGGTCTTGTTTAATGTTAATTGTGAAGTGTCTCTGTTCTTGTTTAATGCTAGTTGTGAAGTGTCTCTGTTCTTGTTTAATGCTAGTTGTGAAGTGTCTGTGTTCTTGTTTAATGTTAGTTGTGAAGTGTCTGTGTTCTTGTTTAATGTTAGTTGTCAAGTGTCTCTGATCTTGTTTAATGTTAGTTGTGAAGTGTCTCTGATCTTGTTTAATGTTAGTTGTGAAGTGTCTCTGATCTTGTTTAATGTTAGTTGTGAAGTGTCTGTGTTCTGGTTTAATGTTAGTTGTGAAGTGTCTCTGTTCTTGTTTAATGTTAGTTGTGAAGTGTCTCTGTATCTTGTTT
>NW_013836301.1:0-409 GCF_000517525.1 Limulus polyphemus
TCTGCATGTTACATCACCTTCATACTTATATGAATCAGTCTGCATGTTACATCACCTCATACTTATATGAATCACTCTGCGTGTTACATCACCTTCATACTTATATGAATCAGTCTGCAAGTTACATCACCTTCATACTTATATGAATCAGTCTGCACGTTACATCACCTTCATACTTATATGAATCACTCTGCGTGTTATATCACCTTCATACTTATATGAACCACTCTGCGTGTTACATCACCTTCATACTTATATGAACCACTCTGCGTGTTACATCACCTTCATACTTATATGAATCACTCTGCGTGTTACTTCACCTTGATAGTTATATGAATCACTCTGTGTGTTACATCACCTTCATACTTATATGAATCACTCTGCGTGTTACTTCACCTTGATAGTTATA
>NW_013836302.1:0-412 GCF_000517525.1 Limulus polyphemus
GCGAAAAAAAATGGGCTATAGCCTTGGTTTTTAAGTGAAAATATGATTTTTTTTAGAAACTGGAAAAAGTAATTTTTTCACGCAAAATAAATAGAAAAATATCGGATACTGCTTATTACGTCAGAAAACTCAAAATTGTGACATTATAGCTTTGACGAAAAATATTGTGTCCCGTGAAATGCTGAAAAAAATGAACTTTCGCTACCCCAGAATAAAAAGGGACCAAAAGATGGAGTTTATTTTACAAGAAGACGTCATAGCCTTTTAGGTGTTGGGATTTTGTTTGAGAGTACTTCATTTTAAAGCTCTTCTTTGTTTACAATATAAAGAAGACAATAAAAAACGGTAAAATAGAAGATAACCAAAATTTTGATAACACATTATGAAATATCCATTGGGAATTTTGATGAAA
>NW_013836303.1:0-427 GCF_000517525.1 Limulus polyphemus
CTTCCAATACATATCTATAGTCTAAAGATGATTCTGTACTTTAGATTCAGTGGGTTCATTCTACGTTCACTGTTAATACAAGTTAAAACATCAGTAACACTTCCAATACAAATCTATAGTCTAAAGATGATTCTGTACTTTAGATTCAGTGGGTTCATTCTACGTTCACTGTTAATACAAGTTAAAACATCAGTAACACTTCCAATACAGATCTATAGTCTAAAGACGATTCTATACTTTAGATTCAGTGGGTTCATTCTACGTTCACTGTTAATACAAGTTAAAACACCAGTAACACTTCCAATACAGATCTATAGTCTAAAGACGATTCTATACTTTAGATTCAGTGGGTTCATTCTACGTTCACTGTTAATACAAGTTAAAACACCAGTAACACTTCCAATACAGATCTATAGTCTAAAGATGA
>NW_013836304.1:0-409 GCF_000517525.1 Limulus polyphemus
TTACACCTAGGTGTTCATGGAGTAGTTGTACCAAGTAAGGCTAAAGATGAGTATGGTGGTTATAAATTCTATACCTAGAGTTACACCTAGGTGTTCATGTAGTAGTTGTGCCAAGTAATGCTAAAGATGAGTATGGTGGTTATAAATTGTGTAACTAGAGTTTCACCTAGGTGTTCGTGGAGTTGGGTTACCAAATAACGCAAAAGATGAGTATGTTGGTTACAAATTCGGAAACTAGAGTTACACCTAGGTGTTCGTGGAGTTGTTCTACCAAATAACGCTGAAGATGCGTATGGTGGTTACAAATTCGGTAACTAGAGTTACACCTAGGTGTTTATGGAGTAGTTGTACCAAGTAAGGCTAAAGATGAGTATGGTGGATATAAATTCTGTATCTAGAGTTACACCTA
>NW_013836305.1:0-605 GCF_000517525.1 Limulus polyphemus
GTTCATGGAGTAGTTGTACAAAGTAAGGCTAAAGATGAGTATGGTGGTCATAAATCTTGTAACTAGAGTTACACCTAGGTGTTCATGAAGTAGTTGTGCCAAGTAAGGCTAAAGATGAGTATGGTGGGTATAAATTCGGTAACTACAGTCAGACCTAGGTGTTCATGGAGTTCTTGTACCAAATAACGCTAAAGATGAGTATGGGGTTATAAATTCCGTAACTAGAGTTACACCTACGTGTTCATGGAGTAGTTGTACCAAGTAATGCTAAAGATGAGTATGGTGGTTATAAATTCGGTAACTAGAGTTACATCTAGTTATTCGTGGAGTTGTTGTACCAAATAACGCTAAAGAGAGTATGGTGGTTATATATTCGGTAACTAGAGATACACCTAAGTGTTCATGGAGTGGTACAACTCATCTTTAGCCTTACTTCCACCATACGGAGTTACACCTAGGTGTTCGTGGAGTTGTTGTACCAAATAACTCTAAAGATGAGTATGGGGTTATAAATTCGGTAACCAGAGTTAAACCTAAGTGTTCATGGAGTAGTTGTACCACGTAAGGCTAAAGATGAGTATGGTGGTCATAAATTTTGTAACTAG
>NW_013836306.1:0-409 GCF_000517525.1 Limulus polyphemus
ACATGGCTTTAGTAAGATGTTTCATGTAGTGACATGGCTTTAGTAAGATGTTTCATGTAGTGACATGGCTTTAGTGAGATCTTTCATGTAGTGACATGGCTTTAGTAAGATGTTTCATGTAGTGACATGTCTTTAGTACGATGTTACATTTAGTGACGTGTTTTTAGTACGATGTTTCATGTAGTGACATGTCTTTAGTATGATGTTACATGTAGTGACATGGCTTTAGTAAAATGTTTCATGTAGTGACATGTCTTTAAGTTGATGTTCCATATAGTGACATGTCTTTAGTACGATGTTACATGTAGTGACATGTATTTAATACGATGTTTCATGTAATGACATGTTTTTAATACGATGTTTCATGTAATGACATGTTTTTAGTACGATTTTTCATGTAGTGACATGT
>NW_013836307.1:0-440 GCF_000517525.1 Limulus polyphemus
TTAAAATTAGGTATAAATAGATATATACTGTTACGTCTCCGTTTGTTAATTGATTTTCCGTAACTTCGTTCCGACGAAACTTAAGCGACACAAGTCTTTACTTAATAATACTGGTTTATTCTTTCCGAATACAACTTTACCGATACACTTATTCTCAACAGTCGCGTTATAACAAACTATAATAACGAACGAACGTTAACTACAACAATACGCCTCTCTCTGACTGCAGATCAATTACACACTATCTACTCAGACGCATTACATTACGTTCTTTTATATACCAGCCTACCCTCTATCTAGTCAATACTAGAGCATTCGCCAAGATACGGGATAGTTCTAGAAACAAGAGAGCGTGAGAATTGTCACGTGATCTCGATGACGCAACACTGCCCCCTCTTAATATTGTTCGTCCCAAACAAGAACCGCATACAATAAACCAA
>NW_013836308.1:0-405 GCF_000517525.1 Limulus polyphemus
TGCGGATAAAAACGAGCTTATTATCTACTGTGTTTTCCTTCATCGTTTTGTTTTTCTTCACCAAGTAAGGTTACCATTTCCCCGAAAAGTATTATCTATAAACACATATTTTACGTATGTTAAATAGTTTATATCTTTACATACACTACCGTAACATTTTTTACAGTGAATGCTTTAACGTTTCTTGTTTTCATAAATATCTATAATATTTGAAAATCATGTATTCATGTCACTTTTATAGATTTTAACCAATAAGTAATTTTTGGACAGTTTCTTCTATAGCTCGAACACTATTGTGTATTAAAGATACTTAACCACAGAAAAACGTGTTTAGAAATTAAACGGATCAGGTAAAAAAAAAAAAACTTATCTATAAACAAATATTTATTAAACTGGATTTGCTAC
>NW_013836309.1:0-509 GCF_000517525.1 Limulus polyphemus
TACTATATGTTTAAAGCCTAAATAAAGATTTATATAACTTTGGGTTTTGTTATAACAATGGAGCTACCGTGTCAAGTTTTCCATATTTCCACTGTAAGCGACGTGCTCTGCCGCCCCGTGCAAACAATGACTGTGCCACCCCACCCCAACGAATATTCCATAACTTATCGGTAGGCAGCAGCGGTGTTGTGTTCTAACTGTGTGCTTTACCGTAGAATGACAATTCTGCTCGTTTGGCCGGTGAGCAGCTGGTGATCATTCATTTTTGTCGCCCCTAAGAACCTGCCGCCCCGTGCAAATACACGTGCTACACGCCCAGTCGCGCGGGCTCTATACACGTACAAACTATTCTGCATTTTGGCAGAACTTAAAACGAAAGACATGTTTATACTTTACTCTCATGTGGCTTCCTTGAGATATTCATCTAAGCATGATGTTAATAAATCCTTGAGATATTCATCTAAGCATGATGTTAATAAATCCTTGTTTTATTAACATCATGCTTAGAT
>NW_013836310.1:0-570 GCF_000517525.1 Limulus polyphemus
TATACACTGATTAAATATAATATAATCAAATATACGCTAATTATATACTAATATAATCAAATATACGCTAATTAAAATATTAACTACATTTATTAGTTCAAAAGTTATAACAACGATACGAATCACACTTTTCTGGCGGATCGGTGGCATACCATCGGTATAATTCTCCTTCTTTGTTGTATACTTGATCAGGTTAAATTTGGGTATGCACTACTGGAAACATATAAATGCTTATAAAAACATTCTGGTTTCATGTATTCGAGAGAGATGTGTGGATCTTGAAAATAAACGACTGATTTTTTTGTGTTTTATAAGCGATTTGTTATTTTTCTAATTATTTTGAATATTAATATTCTCATTTATTATTTTTCTATTAATATTCCCATTTATTATTTTTCTAATTATTTTGAATATCAGTATTCTCATTTATTATTTTTCTAATTATTTTGAATATCAGTATTCTCATTTATTATTTTTCTAATTAATTTTCTATTAATATTCCCATTTATTATTTTTCTAATTATTTTGAATATTAATATTCCCATTTATTATTTTTCTAATTATTTTGAA
>NW_013836311.1:0-406 GCF_000517525.1 Limulus polyphemus
GTTTTAGAACCTGTATAAGATGAAGTACATACAAAAATACATAAACGTTTTACAAACTCAACAACTAGAGACACCAAACAAAATGCATAAGAACTTTTACAATTACAATAACTATCTGGACTAAGTAAAAATGCATAAGAAGTTATAGAATCGTAATAGGTAGCGGCATCTAGCATAATGGATAATAAGTGTTTACATCTACAATAAGTAGCGGCACCTAGCAAAATGGATAATACGTGTTTACATCTACTTGTTTGTTTTTGAATTTCGCGCAAAGCTACACGAGGGATATCTGCGCTAGCCGTCCCTAATTTAGCAGTGTAAGACTAGAGGGAAGGCAGCTACTCATCACCACCCACCACCAACTCTTGGGCTACTCTTTTACCAACGAATAGTGGGATTGATC
>NW_013836312.1:0-267 GCF_000517525.1 Limulus polyphemus
TGTAAGTAAAGTTGGACCAATCAAAGTTCAACCATTGTCATGATGTAAGTAAAGTTGGACCAATCAAAGTTCAACCATTGTCATGATGTAAGTAAAGCTGTGCCAATCAAAGTTCAATCATTGTCATGACATAAGTAAAGTTGGACTAATCAAAGTTCAACCATTGTCATGATGTAAGTAAAGTTGGACCAATCAAAGTTCAACCATTGTCATGATGTAAGTAAAGTTGGACCAATCAAAGTTCAACCATTGTCATGATGTAAGTAA
>NW_013836313.1:0-408 GCF_000517525.1 Limulus polyphemus
AAAGTGAAACAGTAAGTTAAATTATATAGAGACTTAAATAAGTGTCCTTTTCAGGAAGATAAACGTACGTAAAGTAAACTATTAGTTATTATAACTACCTTATTCAAATAAGGATAATAAAAACTGATATATATATATATATGTTATAACAGTTGTCTCGTTGACTTGTGAAACCAAAACATTGTCTGTCTAAAGTTACACCATTCTTAGTAATGATAACAAATTCGGCTCATAGAAACACTGTAAAAAGTACATAAGTGAAATTACATATTTTGTCAAGAACAATAAAAATCAAAAGTTATATGGATAAAGAGAAACTAGTGGAAGTGCATGATATTTAAATAAGCGTCCTTTTTATGAACAACATTTAGTTAAAAAGTCTGCTTAAATATCGATACTTAAACTATA
>NW_013836314.1:0-408 GCF_000517525.1 Limulus polyphemus
CCACCATCCTTAAAGTCCCAACAGCTAGGTGTAAAATGCCAAGCACACACAGTGTCTATGTGACAGGAAAGCTGGATGGCCAAAGGTGCAATTTTGTCATAGACTCTGCGTTTCAGCAAACCCTTGTGAGCATCAAGGTGTTAAATCACGAAGGAATACCAGAAGCCATACAGAAGCTTTATGGTGTGACAGGACATTCTACAAGATTGTGGGGACCAGTATGGGTAACTATTGAGCTCATGGGCACAAAGGAGAGACATAAGGTATACTTGGCTGACATTGAATATGAATGCATCTTAGGATTGGACTATCTATTACCAAGGAAGTTTGTAATTGATTTTGATAAAATGACGTTTGGGAACAACAAAGGCCAAGTTCCGGTAACTATTAAAAGAGAGGTTGAGCTGA
>NW_013836315.1:0-408 GCF_000517525.1 Limulus polyphemus
AAGTGTTGTAAATAGATGAGTTTATAAACACATTGTCTGCAGACTTAAGTCAACAGTGGGTCATAGAACGATACAAGCTATTGGGTCCTATTTAATCCAGTCGGTCTTAAACAAACACATGTAGATATGTTGTAAATATATGAGTTAATTAACACATTGTCTGCAGACTAAAGTCAGCAGTGGGTCATAGAACTATAATTGTTATTGGATTTATTTAATCCACTCGGACTTGAGGAAACCAATGAAGATATGTTGTAAATAGATGAGTTAATAAACACATTGTCTGCAGAATAAAGTCAACAGTGGGTCATAGAACGATACTAGGTATGGGTCCTATTTAATCCAGTCGGTGTTAAACAAACACATGTAGATATGTAGTAAATATATGAGTTAATAAACACATTGGCT
>NW_013836316.1:0-408 GCF_000517525.1 Limulus polyphemus
TCCACGTATATTTGGTTCACTGAAAATGTTCATTGACATGTGAATTGTTTTGTTGCACATACAATGCTAGTCCACGTATCTTTAGCTCAAAAACAGGTTTCTTGACATATGAATTGTTTTGTTGTACAAACAATGCTGGTCCACCTATCCTTAGCAAACTGGAAATGTTCCTTGACATGTGAATTGTTTTGTTGTACAAACAATGCTTGTTGACGTATATTTAGCTCACCAAACATGTTCTTTGACATGTGAATAATTTTGTTATACAAACAATGCTTCTAAACGTATTTTAGCTCATGGAACATGATCCTTGACATGTGAAGTGTTTTGTTGTACAAACAATGCTTCTACACGAATCTTTAGCTCACTTAACATGTTCATTGACTTGAGAATTGTTTTGTTAAATAA
>NW_013836317.1:0-408 GCF_000517525.1 Limulus polyphemus
ATATTAACTGTCGAGTGTTTACTAATACCATGAAAGCGATATTACTACAATAAAGATAAATATTAACTATCAAACATTTACTAATACCATGAGAGCGATATATCTACAATAAAGATACATATAAACTGTCAAGTGTTTACTAATACCATGAGAGCGATATTACTACAATTAAAATAAATATTTACTGTCAAACACTTACTAATACTATGAGAGCGATATTACTCAAAGAAATATAAATATTAACTGTCAAGTGTTTACTAATACCATGAGAGCGATATTACTACAATAAAGATAAGTATAAACTGTCAAGTGTTTACTAATACCGTGAGAGCGATATTACTACAATAAAGATAAATATTAACTGTCAAGTGTTTACTAATACCATGAGATCTATATTACTACAATAAA
>NW_013836318.1:0-531 GCF_000517525.1 Limulus polyphemus
ATTTTTACACACATATCATATAGAATTCGAAATGGACAAATTAAAACGAATGTTGACAAAAACTTCGACGATTTATGTGATTTTTTATCACAAGTGTGAGGCTAGCTTTTGGCGTTTAAACCGTAGTATTATAGTCTCATACTCAGTGGCCATGGCACGATATCGGAGCGACAGGGCCTGAGAACCAAAGGAACCCGTAAGTTATGCCATAACACCTGCATATCAAATATCCAAAATTAGGTAAAAAGAATAATTCTTATTCTACCTTAACTATTTTAAACACAAAAATATTTTATAATTCACCTTTTTTTTTGTTTTTGTTTTTTTGAATTTCGCTACATAGTGAGCTAGCTATAGGTGCTCTGCCCACCTCGTATATCAACTTTTAGCGTTGTAAGCCCTCAGACGATCCACTGAGACACCGGTTTGGTTTTTGAATTTCTCGCAAATCTACACGAGGGCTATCTGCGCTAGCCGTCCCTAATTTAGCAGTGTAAGACTAGAGGGAAGGCAGCTAGTCATCACCACCCA
>NW_013836319.1:0-408 GCF_000517525.1 Limulus polyphemus
AGCACAACATGTACTGTATGTACTGCACCATTCTAAATAAAATAATAAAATCTATGTCGTAGGTGACTCAATGTTTTCTTAACTCCGAGATGTCCTCCTGTTACATTATCATGGGATTGACGCAGCATAACTTCCCGTAACTTTCTCGGTATAACCGTTTGCCAGGTCGTCACTTTCCCATCTGCAGTTTCCCATCTCCGGAGAAGAATACCATCTTCAAATTTCAACTGGTCCCATTCTGCCCAATAGTTCTTTGTCACAGGGCTTAGACTAGACACCTTCTCCCAAGCAGGGCGCAAAACACTTGCTTTTAGAAAATCAATCACTGGCTTCAAATCTTGGTCTTTCTCCTGTTCTGCTTTGATGTCTATATTTGGTTCAACTTCACCATCATCAACTCTTTCAATC
>NW_013836320.1:0-409 GCF_000517525.1 Limulus polyphemus
CTTGTGTCTTCTTATTGACAGTACACAGTATCGTAAAATCTTGTGTCTTGTTATTGACAGGACACATTATTGCTAAATCTTATGTTTTCTTACTGACAGTACACATTATCGTTGAATATTGTGTCTTCTTATTGACAGTACACAGTATCGTTAAATCTTGTGTCTGCTAATTGAAAGTACAGAGTATCGTTACATCTTGTGTCTTCTTGTTGACAGTACACATTTTTGTTAAATCTTGTGTCTTCTTATTCACAGTACACAGTATCGTAAAATCTTGTGTTTTCTTATTGACAGTACATAGTATTGTTATATCTTGTGTCTTCTTATTGAAAGTACACAATATCGTGAAATCTTGTGTCTTCTTATTGACAGTACACAGTATCGTTAAATCTTGTGTCTTCTTATTGAC
>NW_013836321.1:0-408 GCF_000517525.1 Limulus polyphemus
GTTTATCAGTCTCATTACGATACATGCTTTTATATGTTTATCAGTCTCATTGCGATACATCATTTTACATGTTTATCAGTCTCATTATGATACATACTTTTACATGTTTATCAGTCTCATTGCGATACATACTTTTATATGTTTATTAGTCTCATTACGATACATACTTTTATATATTTATCAGTCTCATTACGATACATCCTTTTATATGCTTATTAGTATCATTACGATGTCTATTACAGGATTGATCGATTTTCTGTTTATGTGTCATAAACGTGGTGCATCGAGATGAATATTAGAACGATGAACCTTTACAGACCAAAAGTTTCTGTTATAAAAACAGATTTCAAGAGTTTTGTCTTAAAGAAACTGTTATACTTTCTACCTGGCGGGTGTTAAGATAAGTTA
>NW_013836322.1:0-408 GCF_000517525.1 Limulus polyphemus
ACAATTAGTAATCACTAGCACAAACAGCCAGCAATAGGATGTCATTTCTGCTAGTAGAACAAATGCTGGATAATCTAAAATGTGTTTAATGATCCAAAAACCCAAACAAAAACTGCCATTCCATCCAATAGTCAGAATACATTTCTAAGTATTGAAATGACTTTCTAACAGTTAGTTGTAATTTGTTTTTCTGTGTTTATCTCTTATTTATCTTTTCTGCATGAATAACATTGGTCTATACACACACTCCCAAATGTATAAACACTTTCAATCGGCATTTTTTCACAAATATTTTATAGACAACAATTAGGTATCATAATATGAAATATCCATTTATTTTGTTTGCTTTAGTAATACAAATTGATTTTATTTAGTCTGAAAAACACCATTTGTTATTCCTCTTTTATG
>NW_013836323.1:0-407 GCF_000517525.1 Limulus polyphemus
CTGACACATTCTCAGGCAACTCATCATAAGGCGGGCATCTCTTATGCTTGGGTCCCCTTTTTGCACTACATGTACTGCATGTCCTGCACCATTCTTCCACATCTTGCCTCATACCTATCCAGTAAAATGTTTGTCGTAGATGACTCAATGTCTTCCTAATTCCGAGATGTCCTCCTGTTAAATCATCATGGGATCGACGCAACACAAATTCCCGTAACTTCCTCGGTATAACTGTTTGCCAAGTCGTCACTTTCCCATCTGTAGTTTCCCATCTCCGGAGAAGAATACCATTTTCAAGCTTCAACTGGTCCCATTGTGCCCAATAGTACTTTGTCACAGGGATTAGACTACACACCTTCTTTCAAGCAGGGCGCACAACACTTGCTTTTAGAAAATCAATTATTGGC
>NW_013836324.1:0-408 GCF_000517525.1 Limulus polyphemus
AAACTTATATTAAAGTTTTTCTTCATTACCCATTTAAGCCGTCTCCAGCCATTATTAGTCTCAAAGTGGGTTCCTCGTCATCGAATTTGAATTCATCCAAGCTAGTCATTAATTTTCCCACAGGAACGATGTTGGTACTCAGAATGAAATTGACATCTAACTGTTAATACGTCATTTGACAGATGAAAAACTTGACTTTCTATTGGTTATAGGTAATATAACGAATTCTGAAAGATTGGATGTGACAGGTGGGTGTGGCAGGAGGGGTCTGATTTTCTCTGTAACCAAACAAAATTGAAGACTATAAAAATTATGGTTTCTCTGTGCAATCATGATTTTATGGAGAGTAATTTACGTTTAATTTCGTACTTTTTTGAGGGGTGGTGGATAAAATAGGGATGATAACAT
>NW_013836325.1:0-404 GCF_000517525.1 Limulus polyphemus
TTTCAAGAATTGTTATCAACAACTCAGCACAACCAATTTAAAGTTTTAAAAGAGCAACAATGGATTTTAATGCGTTCGGCGTTAAAAGTGCTATAGGTCGTAACAAGAATGGTTTGGTGTGTATTATGATTGTTTGCAGAAGAATTGTTATTTCTGGTAAAAAGTATCTCGGGGTCTCTTTACAACTAGTATTAAAAATGAAGAAGCGAAACTTAATAAAGCCTACGAAGAACCAGTAAAATTAACAAAAAAAAAAAATACGGAAATCTGGAAATGGTATTTGTGATTACATTTATTCTTAATGTCTCACTATATAAGAAACTCTCACCCCCGTATAGGACGGATTCTGTAAAATTGTTACGTGCGATGGTTGAATTTTATAAAATAGTATGTGTTTCTCTAAC
>NW_013836326.1:0-407 GCF_000517525.1 Limulus polyphemus
CTCTGTGCTAAGTTATCAGATCACTGGGTACAAACATTAACAATACAGCTCTGTGTTAAGTTATCAGATCACTGGGTACAAACATTATCAATACAGCTCTGTGTTAAGTTATCAGATCACTGGGTACAAACATTATCAACACAGCTCTGTGCTAAGTTATCAGATCACTGGGTACAAACATTAACAATACAGCTCTGTGTTAAGTTATCAGATCACTGGGTACAAACATTATCAACACAGCTCTGTGCTAAGTTATCAGATCACTGGGTACAAACATTAACAATACAGCTGAGTGTTAAGTTATCAGATCACTGGGTACAAACATTAACAATACAGCTCTGTTCTACGGACGACTATAATGAAGCCACGTCTTCCATCATGTACTACTGGTGGGGCACGAATGGCAT
>NW_013836327.1:0-408 GCF_000517525.1 Limulus polyphemus
AGTATTGATAAATCCTGTATCTTCTTATTAACAGGACACAGTATTGTTAAATCTTGTGTCTTCTAATTGACAGTACATAGTTTTGTTAAATTTTGTGTCTTCTTATTGACAGTACACAGTATCGTTAAATCTTGTGTCTTGTTATTGACACTACACAGTATTGATAAATCTTGTATCTTCTTATTAACAGGACACAGTATTGTTAAATCTTGTGTCTTCTAATTGAAAGTACACAGTGTTGATAAATCCTGTATCTTCTTATTGACAGGATACGGTATTTTTAAATTTTTATCTTCTTATTGACAGTACACAGTATCTATATCTTGGTTATCTTCTTATTGACAGTACAGATATTGATAAATCCTGTATCTTCTTATTGACAGGACACAGTATTGATAAATCCTCTAT
>NW_013836328.1:0-408 GCF_000517525.1 Limulus polyphemus
AATATGTTCCAGCTTAAAAAGTTTTTGTATTTCATGATTGGAAATGCTAATGTTGCTAGTCCTTATATAGGTTCTTACGAGAACTTCTGCAACTGAAAAAAATGGCAGATTACTCTTCTTGTGACACGACGTATCTCAGCAGTGTTCTTCACGACCTTGGTCCAGAATTCCGCCACTATACCTACTTATTGCTTCAGACTGGGTTGTCCAGGGATGTTCTTCCCTTTGTGATGGAAGAGCAGCTGGAAGAGGAATGTGGCATTCAAAACAGTATTCACAGAAGAAGAATCTGGAAAGCGCTACAAGGTAATGATGCTTCTGTTTTGCCCCCCCCCCCCAGTGGCACAGCGGTATGTCTGCAAACTTACAACGCTAGAAACCGGGTTTCGATACCCGTGGTGGGCAGAG
>NW_013836329.1:0-408 GCF_000517525.1 Limulus polyphemus
GGCTATATATATGAATTTTCGTACCGATTTGTCTACTTGGTAAATTATTTTGTCTGGATTGAGCTATAGGCTATATATGAATTTTCCTACCGTTTTGTCTACTCGGTAAATTATTTTGTCTGGATTGAGCTATAGGCTATATATGAATTTTCGTACCGTTTTGTCTACTCGGTAAATTATTTTGTCTGGATTGAGCTATAGGCTATATATGAATTTTCGTACCGTTTTGTTTACTCGGTAAATTATTTTGTTTGGATTGAGCGGTAGGCTATATATATGAATGTTCGTACCGTTTTCTCTACTCGGTAAATTATTTTGTCTGGATTGAGCTATAGGCTATATATATATGTGTGTGTGAATTTTCGTACCATTTTGTCTACTCGGTAAATTATTTTGTCTGGATTGAGC
>NW_013836330.1:0-408 GCF_000517525.1 Limulus polyphemus
TTGAATTTTGTTTGTGTTGTTAAGGGCAAAGCTACACAACGGGGTATCTATACTCTGCCCACCGTGGGTATCGATACCCGATTTTTAACGTGTTAACGTGAAAACCCTTCAGACTTTCCGCTGAACCACAGGGGGCAGCGTCTTGTAAAAGAGGCGGTATCATAATCAAAATTAAACATAACAAGTTATTACAGGATCCAAATGGAGAAAAAAGCATCAACTTGTTTTTGAACGGCGGTCATTAATCATGATCATCTGATATGAGAAGATTTCATTAAATAAAATCAAGAATGGTATAGTAAAGCAGCTAATGAACAAAGCGATGTAACATAAAACGGTCTTGTAGCTAGTAAAGCAGCTAATGAACAAAGCGGTGTAACATAGAACGGTCTTGTAGCTAGTAAACCA
>NW_013836331.1:0-408 GCF_000517525.1 Limulus polyphemus
TTTAACATGTATACTACACTAGAACATAACTTTATTGGTGTAGCGTCTTCACTGTAGCAGACCAGGAGTGTCAATAAATGTAACACGTATACTACACTAGAACAGAACTTTATTGGTGTAGCGTCTTCACTGTAGCAGAATGGTTGAGACAATAAATGTAACATATAAACTACACTAGAACAGAACTTTATTGGTGTAGCGTCTTCACTGTAGCAGAGTGGTTGAGACAATAAATTTAACATGTATACCACACTAAAACAGAACTTTATTGGTGTAGCGTCTTCACTGTAGCAGAATGGTTGAGACAATAAATTTAACATGTATACCACACTAGAACAGAACTCTATTGGTGTAGCGTCTTCACTGTAGCAGAGTGGTTGAGACAATAAATCTAACATGTATACCACA
>NW_013836332.1:0-408 GCF_000517525.1 Limulus polyphemus
GATAAAACATATGTTATATAGCTGAAGTGTATACTCTATAGATAAACCATATGTTATATAGCTGAAGTGTATATTCTATAGATAAACCATATGTTATATGGCTGAAGTGTATACTCTATAGATAAACCATATGTTATATGGCTGAAGTATATACTCTATAGATAAACCATATGTTATATAGCTGAAGTATATACTCTATAGGTAAAACATATGTTATATAGCTGAAGTGTATACTCTATAGATAAACCATATGTTATATAGCTGAAGTATATATTCTATAGATAAAACATATGTTATATAGCTGAAGTATATATTCTATAGATAAACCATATGTTATATGGCTGAAGTGTATACTCTATAGATAAACCATATGTTATATAGCTGAAGTATATATTCTATAGATAAAAC
>NW_013836333.1:0-408 GCF_000517525.1 Limulus polyphemus
GGACCAAACTAATAGTACATTAAATGGACCATACCAGTAGTAGATTATATGGACCAAACTAATAGTACATTATATGGACCATACCAGTATTACATTATATGGACCAAAATAATAGTACATTATATGGACAACACCAGTATTACATTATATGGACCATACCAGAAGTAGATTATATGGACCAAACTAATAGTACATTATATGGACCATACCAGTATTACATTATATGGACAACACCAGTATTACATTATATAGACAACACCAGTATTACATTATATAGACCAAACTAATAGTACATTATATGGACCAAACTAATAGTACATTATATAGACCAAACTAATAGTACATTATATGGACCATACCAGTAGTACATTATATAGACCAAACTAATAGTACATTATATGGACCATA
>NW_013836334.1:0-406 GCF_000517525.1 Limulus polyphemus
TAACGTCAAACCTTTTTTAAAAACTTTGACAAGTTTTTAATATTCTGTTGTACAAAATGGTTAGTAAAGTATATTTACATTCCCGTTTTGTTGCTTCTTGATCACTAAGCTTTGCAGCTCTCTGCCGCAGGTAGATTGTTTGTCGTCGAGTGAATAATGCGCATGCATGGTTTTTCTTGGGGAAACATTCTAACTATGCATGCTTATGCAGCAGGTTCTTGGTCGTCAAGTGAATAATGCGCATGCATGTTTTTTCTTGGGGAAACATTCTAACTATGCATGCTTATGCAGCAGGTTCTTGGTCGTCAAGTGAATAATGCGTATGCACGTTTTTTCTTGGGGAAACATTCTAACTATGCATGCTTATGCAGCAGGTTCTCGGTCAGAAAGCGTAATGGTTGTACAA
>NW_013836335.1:0-409 GCF_000517525.1 Limulus polyphemus
ATACTACTATTATACAACCTGAGTTATTATATGTAAGTAAGCTATACTATTATTATACAACCTGAGTTATTATATGTAAGTAAGCTATACTACTATTATACAACCTGAGTTATTATATGTAAGTAAGGTATACTACTATTATACAACCTGAGTTCTTATATGTAAGTAAGCTATATTACTATTATACAACCTGAGTTATTATATGTAAGTAAGCTATACTACTATTATACAACCTGAGTTATTATATATAAGTAAGGTATACTACTATTATACAACCTGAGTTCTTATATGTAAGTAAGCTATATTACTATTATACAACCTGAGTTATTATATGTAAGTAAGCTACACTACTATTATACAACCTGAGTTATTATATGTAAGTAAGCTACACTATTATTATACAACCTGA
>NW_013836336.1:0-408 GCF_000517525.1 Limulus polyphemus
AGGATATTGTTAGGAATTAATCACACCATCATCGACACTTCAAAATATGACGTAACTTAAAGAATAAAAATGTAGATTTATCATATGTTATTGCTGAGTGGCTCTTAGCATGAATGAAATGCTCAACAATTACTTTTTGCAGTGGATGATATAAGTAGTTCAGAGCTTTAACTTTGAGTTAAATCAAGAGTGCAAAACAATTAAGTCCATGAAATAATTTAAATTGACAAATTAACTTAAACTTTTCCCATCACTGGGGATGGGTACTTTTGCTTGTAAAACATAAGTGGCAGTTTTATGATCTTTTGTTTTATGTATAGCAATACACACTTTGAGAACTTGCATTATAAAATACTCAGCACCATAATAATGAGTTATAGCACTTGTTTTCTTAGTACAAGGCTACAA
>NW_013836337.1:0-408 GCF_000517525.1 Limulus polyphemus
ACTTGAAAAAAACACGGGGGTGCTTAACTTTTTTCCAGGTGTATATTTTAAAGCATGATTACAACTTGAATGACAATTTCTAATATATATATATATATGTGTGTGTGTGTGTGTGTGTGTGTGCTTGCGCGCGCATACATACATATATACAAACATACATCTCTCCAGTGATGGCCAAGTGCTTAGAGCGCTTGACTCGCAATCTAAGGGTCGCATGTTCGAATCCCCGTCCCACCACACATGCTTGCCATTTCAGCCGTGGAGGCATTATAATGTGACGGCCAATCCCACTTCGTTGGTAAAAGAGTGGGTGGTGATGACTAGCTGCCTTCCCTCTGGTCTTTCACTGCTAAATTAGAGACGGCTAGCATGTAGCTTTGCGCGAAGTTCAAAACAAACCAAACACAT
>NW_013836338.1:0-408 GCF_000517525.1 Limulus polyphemus
GACTCTTTACTAAGCCATTGATTGTCGGGTCTTTACTAGGCCATTGATTGTCGGGTCTAGGCCACTGGTTATCGGGTCTTTGCTAGGTCATTGAATTTCAGGTCTTTACTAGGCCATTGATTATCGGGTCTTTACTAGGCCACTGATTATCGGGTCTGTACTAGGCCATTGATTGTCGAGTCTTTACTAGGCCGTTTATTGTCAGGTCTTTATTAGGCCATTGATTTTCGGGTCTTTACTAGGCCGTTTATTGTCGGTTTTTACTAAGCCATTGATTGTCGGGTCTTTACTAGGCCGTTTATTGTCGGGTCTTTACTAGGCCATTGATTGTCGGGTCTTTACTAGGCCGTTTATTGTCGGGTCTGTACTAGGCCATTGATTGTCGAGTCTTTACTAGGTCGTTTATTG
>NW_013836339.1:0-408 GCF_000517525.1 Limulus polyphemus
GTGTGTATTGTTGGCTATCTGCCTTCCTTCTAGACTCATTAGGGAAAACTTTCGATTAGAGGAGTCCTTGAGTTGTGGTGTGTATTGTTGGCTATCTGCCTTCCCCTTAGACTCATTAGGGATAACTTTCGATTAGAGTAATCCTAGAGTTAGTGGTGTGTATTGTTGGCTATCTGCCTTCCTTCTAGACTCATTAGGAATAACTTACGAATAGAGTAATCCTAGAGTTGGTGGTGTGTATTGTTGGCTATCTGCCTTCCTTCTAGACTCATCAAGGATAACTTTCGATTAGAGTAATCCTAGAGTTAGTGGTGTGTATTGTTGGCTATCTGCCTTCCCCCTAGACTCATTAGGAATAACTTTCGATTAGAGTAATCCTAGAGTTGGTGGTGTGTATTGTTGGCTATC
>NW_013836340.1:0-408 GCF_000517525.1 Limulus polyphemus
TTTTTATTATACGATTTTATTTCATAACAATGCATACTCCTGGTTAGACCAGTATATAAAACTAGCTACGTTGATTTTATTTACTTAATTTTTTGTTCTGATCTGAATAGGTAGCTTGCATTGATCAGAAGTTTTTGATAAGATATTGAATTTGTGGGTAGTCTACTAGGTATGTGTTTATAGGCTTGGAGTTCAAGCTTTTCAATGTTTTGTTTTCTTGTAGCCAAAGTGTCATGCCTGGATCACATTCTACCCACATAGCTCTCTGTACTATCAGATATTACTGCAGTTATACAAAAAAATATTTGCTTGTTACAACTTTGATCCAATGTTTTTTGTAACCTCTTAATTGGACCCTTTTCACTGATGTTAATCTGTTATTCCATTCATTTTGATGTTGGTCTTTTA
>NW_013836341.1:0-408 GCF_000517525.1 Limulus polyphemus
TACATCTTTCACACAAACATGCTTCAACATTCTAGACCAGACATACATCTTTCACACAAACATGCTTCAACATTCTAGACCAGACATACATCATTCTAGAATTACTACAAATTATAACAAGAAACCACAAATGTTTAGTCTAAATGGCTTAAAATTTCATAACATTACACATATATAAAAATTTATCATTTTTATTTTATTGACCTTTCAGCAGTGTCTGACTAACATTACAGAAGTTAAATGATGCGGCACACATTCACTCATGTTACTTTATCCAATTATATAAAACTGTCCTTTACATACAAAGTGACCTGTGTTGGCTGTATTCTAGTGGACCAGTATTTTGTAAAATAAAGTCACATTTCTGTTATAATACATTATATATATGTGTGTGTGTGTATATATATA
>NW_013836342.1:0-407 GCF_000517525.1 Limulus polyphemus
TGTCCAAGTTATGGTAAATGTTGAGACAGATGCTTGTGATGTCCAATGTTATAGTAAATGTCAAGACAACTGCCTGTGATGTCCAATGTTATAGTAAATGTTTAGACAACTGTCTATGATGTCCAATGTTATGGTAAATGTCAAGACAACTGTCTGTGATGTCCAATGTTAAAGTAAAGGTTCAGACTACTGTCTGTGATGTCCAATGTTATAGTAAAGGTTCAGACTACTGTCTGTAATGTCCAATGTTATAGTAAATGTCAAGACAACTGTCTGTAATGTCCAATGTTATAATAAATGTCCAGACAACTGCCTGTGATGTCCAAAGTTATGGTAAATGTTGAGACAGATGCCTGTGATGTCCAAAGTTATGGTAAATGTTGAGACAACTGCCTGTGATGTTCAGT
>NW_013836343.1:0-408 GCF_000517525.1 Limulus polyphemus
GTTCTGTGAGATATCAAACAGAGAACTATCACAGTCACAAGGAAACATTAAACACCTTTCTGGTTCTGTGAGATATCAAACAGTGAACTACCATTAATCACAGTCATGAGGAAACTTTAAATGCCTTTCTGGTTCTGTGAGATATCAAACAGAGAACTATCACTAATCACAGTCATGAGGAAACTTTAAACACCTTTCTGGTTCTGTGAGATATCAAACACAGAACTATCACAGTCACGAGGAAACTTTAAACACCTTTCTGGTTCTGTGAGATATCAAACAGAGAACTATCATTAATCACAGTCATGAGGAAACTTTAAACACCTTTCTGGTTCTGTGAGATATCAAACAGTGAACTACCATTAATCACAGTCATGAGGAAACTTTAAACACCTTTATGGTTCTGTG
>NW_013836344.1:0-516 GCF_000517525.1 Limulus polyphemus
CCCCGTAGCACAGCGGTATGTCTGCCCGTGGTGGGCAGAGCACAGATAGCCCTTTGTGTAGCTTTGTGCTTAATTACAAACAAATCTTACCCTCAAAAAATGTAAGTTACGGTGCTAATATCCTCTTTCTGCCTCAATCTGTTCTCAAATGTTGACCTTTTTTTTTCAAAATATCAATTGCTACCATTATAACAAAAGTGGTTGACCGTCACTGTGGCCTTGACCTTTGGCTAACATTAATTAAACGTTTAACCAACTGGTCCTTTGGAAATACTCAACCTTCACACCAAATTTGACTAAAAGCTAATGAAAAACTTTTCGAATTACGATGTTCCCACATACAGGAATGAAAACAGTACCCCTACTATCAGGTCCGGCTTGCTGTTCATACATACAAGAATGAAAACAGTACCCCTACTATCGAGTCCGGCTTGATGTTCACATATACAGGAATGAAAACAATACCATTACCATCGGGTCCGGCTTGATGTTCACACACATACAAGAATGAAAACA
>NW_013836345.1:0-529 GCF_000517525.1 Limulus polyphemus
GAACAAACACACTTGCGTTCCACGTTGAAATGAAGTCTGGTGTGATGTAACTCGAGAAGGTTACTGTGAATCTGTACAGAACTACACAGTCAGCTATATTAACCGTCTTGTTCAAATATCTGTTTATCATGAGTTTATCAACTATTGAATAACTTTTATTATATATATATAATTACCTATAGAAGTGAAAACTACACTGTTGATGACGTAATTATATGTAGAGATATCATCTGATGATTTACTAGCAATGTCACCCACAAACTCGCCCTCTGGTGCCACTTTATGGAACTATGACGTCATTGCCTCCTCTCCTTATGACAGCCACGCCTATTATCTAACGGTCTAACCCTAGGTTCTTTTGCATATTACATAACTGTTATTTAACCTTTACGTGTAGAATTTCTTTGTAATTATTTAACCTTTACGTGTAGACTTTGTCTGTTAAGTTTCAGGTGTTGGCATCATTTGCATATTTCGCAATAGTCATTAACATTCAGGATACATCCTTTGATCTCTATTCATCTGGCAA
>NW_013836346.1:0-406 GCF_000517525.1 Limulus polyphemus
CTAGCCTTCTATTATCATTTTTGTGACTTTTGTGGTCGTTTTATGTTACTCTTTTATTGGCTTTTCTGAAAGCGTATGTGTACAGCAGTGAAGCATTTGGTTTCTAATTGTTTCTCGATTTCTTGTTACCAGAGGGTCCTAAATTGATGATTCTTCACCAAATTTGGTATGTAGCTACACTGTAACGTTGTGTAGTTATATGTAGAGTTTTACCTTCCTACTCTTTGTTTTAATGGAGTTATGGAACGTTTTGCGTTTTGTACCAGTACGTCGTTCCATTTGGACGGATCATCTCCAAATTTTGTATGAACGTTTGTTGCATACTTGCGTATTTACATGCAAAATTCTAGCCTTCTATTATCATTTTTGCGACTTTTGGGGTCGTTTTATGTTACTCTTTTATTGG
>NW_013836347.1:0-408 GCF_000517525.1 Limulus polyphemus
TTCTTTGTCACAGGGCTTAGACTAGACACCTTCTCCCAAGCAGGGCACAAAACACTTGCTTTTAGAAAATTAATCACTGGCTTCAAATCTTGGTCTTTCTCCTGTTCTGCTTTGATGTCTATATTTGGTTCCACTTCACTATCATCAACTCTTTCAGTTGGCTTGACTTCAGCTTGGAGGCACCTGGTTAGTTCAACCTCTCTTTTGCAGCAGTGACTGCAGTCATTTTTGCAGGGTCTTCGGCTCAGTCCATCAGCATTACCATGGGATTTTTCTTCTCTATATTCAATATTATAATTATACTGGTCTATTTTCCCAATCCAACGTGCTAGTTGTCCCTCTGGGTTCTTTAATGATTTTGACCAGCGTAATGCAGCATGGTCTGTCCTGATGGTAAACCTTGCACAA
>NW_013836348.1:0-409 GCF_000517525.1 Limulus polyphemus
CGTATACATACATATATATATTATTCATACCTTCGGTGTCCAGAACGCAAGCAGATTTGACATCAAATTTGGGGTAAAAGAGTGCATCTTATACACCGAAAAATATCGTACATTTAGCCATTGTGGCTTCGTCAGGGTTTGAACAAAAACTGGTTAGTATGAAAAATACACATTAACTTATTTTTGAAATTTCATAATCTTAGAACATTTGTGAAACAACAATAATATTCTACACATTGTCAAAAGCACGTCCAACAGTCTTATAGGTTGAAATAAAAAACCGTGTTTAAATTATCTGGAGAGCAGAGGTTGTTTGGTGGTTAGGGAGCTCGACTCGCAATCTGCGGGTCGCGAGTTCGAATCCACGTCCCACCAAACATGCTCGCCTTTTCAGCCGTGGGAGCGTTAT
>NW_013836349.1:0-504 GCF_000517525.1 Limulus polyphemus
TGACAAAATCCAAGTACACGAAGACACCGGCGACTTAACGATCCACGACTTTCAGACTGCCGATATCGGTGTGTACAAGTGCACGGCTAAATACTGGACAATAACGTCGGGGATGCAAGTCCAGAAAACAGTTATCGCGAACCATATGTTAAAAGGTAAATACTTATAACAACCACCTTTGCTAAAATTACCGGTCAATACAACAACATACACAAAATTAGGAAAACTTATCTAGCTCTACTATCAGTTTTTAAGTGCGAGAAATGTTTAATGATTGTACATTAATTTTAACAATTTATGGATTTATCTTTCCATCAACCTGTTTAGAGAGAAGCCTCCCGAGTTTGGGGGCTTATGATTCTAAAAATCAAATTTCGATTCCCTCAGTGAAAACAGTACAGATAGACCGGATAGCTCATTGTTTAGCTTAACAACAACAAAACCACACATGCTTACTAATTCCAAGAACCATTAAAGATATATTCAATTATTATTATTTTATAC
>NW_013836350.1:0-445 GCF_000517525.1 Limulus polyphemus
CTTTAGTTCACAGTTACTATAGCTTCTTTTTGTACGACTGTTTTTACTTCTTTAGTTCACAGTTACTATAGCTTCTTTTTGTACGACTGTTTTTACTTCTTTAGTTCACAGTTACTATAGCTTCTTTTTGTACGACTGTTTTTACTTCTTTAGTTCACAGTTACTATAGCTTCTTTTTGTACGACTGTTTTTACTTCTTTAGTTCACAGTTGCTATAGCTTCTTTTTGTACGACTGTTTTTACTTCTTTAGTTCACAGTTACTATAGCTTCTTTTTGTACGACTGTTTTACTTCTTTAGTTCACAGTTACTACAGCTTCTTCTCGTACAACTGTGTTTTACTTATTTAGTTCACAGTTGCTATAGCTTCTTTTTGTACAACTGTTTTTACTTCTTTAGTTCACAGTTTACTATAGCTTCTTTTTTTGTATAACTGTTTTTACTTT
>NW_013836351.1:0-408 GCF_000517525.1 Limulus polyphemus
TATATATGCACATATCACCAATTCACAATGCCTAAAAGACCCTTCACCTCTCACTAACGTCCCCCATCTCTCAACCATGTTCCATAGCCCTTAATTACTATCTGATTTTGACTGCGGACATTTGACTTGAGTTTGATTGAAAACCTGGCCCACGTGGTATAATAGAGGATTCTAATTCAAACATTAGTTGCTAGAGTACACTTTATAATGAACACGTTCTTCTTCGCATTTATACCAGTTATCTGAGGTCCTTGCCATCGACTTTTCTTCCTGCTCTGTATTAGAGTATTCACACCGGATTTTCTCATGTCCTCTCTCACTACATCCATCCACCTTTTCTCCTGTCTTCCTCTTGTCCGGATTTTCTCATGTCCTCTCTCACTACATCCATCCACCTTTTCTCCTGTC
>NW_013836352.1:0-403 GCF_000517525.1 Limulus polyphemus
AATGAAATACAGGCCAATTTTTTGTTATTCTAATCTTCTTTGCACTTTCAGATTTAAATATAACGTGGTATAGTGGCAATACCGAGAGAAAGAAAAAAAAAAGTTTAAGATACAGCAAAAGAAAAATGGGAAAAGTTATACAAATATCTCCACAATATTATCGTGAGTGGAGAATTCAAGGTTTACAAGTCACACACTATAGCCCCCCCCCAGTGGCACAGTGGTATGACTGCGGACTTACAACGCTAGAATCCGGGTTTCGATACCCGTGGTGGGCAGAGCACAGATAGCCCATCGTGTAGCTTTGTGCTTAATAACAAACAAACAAACACAGACACTATATGTTGTGTTGTAACATTGAAACTCTGCATTGTATTAAAATCACACGACAAAACATCGGATG
>NW_013836353.1:0-406 GCF_000517525.1 Limulus polyphemus
AACTATGAATTTTGTGTGTATCTTTTTAGAACTGTTATTTATAAAGTGTGTTTAAGACTGAGTAAAAAATCAGAAGTAGTATCTCTGAGATTTAACTGACTCAGTGGTGAGGTATATTAGAATGTAAACTACCCCTGATAATGTTCTTTCATTTGATGAGGTATATTAGAATGTAAACTACCCCTGATAATGTTCTTTCACTTGGTGAAGTATATTAGAATCTAAACTACCCCTGATAATGTTCTTTCACTTGATGAGGTATATTAGAATGTAAACTACTCCTGGTAATGTTCTTTCACTTGATGAGGTATATTAGAATGTAAACTACCCCTAATAATGTTCTTCCACTTGGTGAGGTATATTAGAATGTAAACTACCCCTGATAATGTTCTTCAAGTTGGTGAGG
>NW_013836354.1:0-408 GCF_000517525.1 Limulus polyphemus
CTTTTTAAAAGAATGTAAATAATTTTTTTACCTTTGTAGAATATAGAAAAATGATGAAACGTCTCTTATCTATGGTATTTTTATTAATTTATCAAAGTAAGTCATTCTGTATTTTACCTTAAAATAAGGTTTCTTGTTTAGGTTATTACAATAATAACATATATCATTATTACTAACTATCTATGTTAAACATATACAACAGAACTCTGGTGTATTCTCTTCTATTTTGTATTCTTGACTTTCAATTGTTTAAAAAGTTGCTCAAGCTCATCAAAAGCATTCATTTTATTAAGGAAAACGTTTCTAAATAAATGAAGAAAAGCTCAAAGCGTATTGTTTGTAAAGTTGAAAAAAAACCTCTCTATGAATTTAATAAAAACGATAAAACCAGATTGTCTTAGATTTTGG
>NW_013836355.1:0-407 GCF_000517525.1 Limulus polyphemus
TACACAATGGGCTATCTGTGCTCCGCCCGCCACGGATATCGAAACCCAGTTTCTAGCGTTCTAAGTCCACAGACATACCGCTGTTCCACTGGGGGACTAGTATTTTGAATTGAGGACTAGATGTGATAATTTTATAGCGATTGTACCTGTTATTCTTTACAAACTATCACAAAAGGTTCACTATAACACACACACTGTATATATACATATATATAGCGTCTAGACCAGTGATTCTGAACATGGGGCGCACGTCCCACAGGAGGAAATTTGAAAATGCTTCAATAAGAAAAAATTTTATTTGGGTGTGAAGAGCAAAAAACGTTCCGTGACTTAAAACTGAGTCGTCTGACACGGTTTTTAAATTTGTCATTCATTTATTGCCGGTGATCGCTAGATTCGGATCAGTT
>NW_013836356.1:0-540 GCF_000517525.1 Limulus polyphemus
TCACCACCCTCTGCTAATTCAAGGCTGTACCAACGAATAGTGGGATTGACCGTCACATTAGAACGCTCCCACGGCTGAAAGGGCGAGCATGTTTGGTGTGACGGGATTCGAACCCGCGACCCTCTGATTGCGAGTCGTGCGCCCTAACCACCTGGCCATGCCGGGCCACGACTTTAGTAAATGATGTCATATGTTTTGAATATTTGAGTGTTGAAAGAGAAGCACAGAGAAGGAAAACTTGTTGGATTTTATCGCTGCTTACCTGATGATGAGTTTTCAAAGTTGAAGAAATTTGCCTCTGGTATGTTATCAGTGTTTGGAACAACTTATGTCTGTGAGCAAACATTTTCAAAAATGAATAATGTGCAGTCAGCACATCGAACGAGGTTGACTGATGAACATTTGAAAGTGAGATTTGTGTAGCTGGCGTTTAGCTTTTGAGATATCATTAATATTTGCTTTGGAATTGCTGCATCCAACCAAGAGAATTGAAATCTCACAAACTAAGCAGCAAAAAAGGTTTCCGGATATGTGCGCACT
>NW_013836357.1:0-408 GCF_000517525.1 Limulus polyphemus
CCTTCATTTCGATGCAAGATTTAAATTAGCTTAAATTCTTCATAACCTCTGAATAGTGGGTGACCCAACAGGTGGTCTAATGTTTTTAGAGGCCAATAACTAACAGAAATGGTAAATTTGTTAATGTTGGCTGATGTTGTTATAATTAACAGAAGACACTTTGAGGGAGGCTTTGGTCTTTCTGAACATATCTTCCTTATTAGTTATTTGAGTAGGGAAGCATATTATGTTAATATAATGGTAAGTTGTCTGGGGAACGTGCTGTGTTTCGACAAAAGCATCGGTTGGTCTTTTTTTATGAATTGTTGTTTGCGAACTTTTTATTGCTTATTAGATTTTGTCTGTGTATAACCGAGTTGACATGTGATATTTTTAGCTTCAGATAACTTGTGGGGGAGTCCATATATC
>NW_013836358.1:0-409 GCF_000517525.1 Limulus polyphemus
TATCCATCTATCATAAAGAACTACCAGTTACCATCCATCTATATTAAAAGACCTACCAGTTACCATCTATCTACATTAAAAGACCTACCAGCCACTATCCATATATAATGAAATACCTAACAACCACTATCCATCTGTATTAAAAGACCTACCAGCCACTATCCATCTGTATTAAAAGACCTACCAGCCACTATCCGTCTGTAATAAATTACCTTTCATCTATTATCTATAATAAAATACCTAGCAGTCACTATCTATCTATAATAAAACACCTACCAGTCACTATCCATCTATTATAAAACACCTACCAGTCACTATCCTTCTATATTAAAACATCTACCAGTCACTATCCATGTATAATAAAACACCGACATCCCACTGTCCATCTGTATTAAAAGACCTACCACCC
>NW_013836359.1:0-408 GCF_000517525.1 Limulus polyphemus
CACTCTGGATAGTTCATCTTTCTAAAGGAATAAATTAACCCAAACCTTACTCAGTCTGGATAGTTCATCCTTCTAAAGGAATAAATTAACCCAAACGTTACTCAGTCTGGATAGTTCATCCTTCTAAAGGACTAAATTAACCCAAACCTTACTCACTCTGGATAATTCTCCCTTCTAAAGGAATAAATTAACCCAAACCTTACTCACTCTGGATAGTTCATCCTTCTAAAGGAATAAATTAACCCAAACCTTACTCACTCTGGATAGTTCATCCTTCTAAAGGAATAAATTAACCCAAACCTTACTCACTCTGGATAGTTCATCCTTCTAAAGGACTAAATTAACCCAAACCTTACTCACTCTGGATAATTCTTCCTTCTAAAGGAATAAATTAACCCAAACCTTACT
>NW_013836360.1:0-980 GCF_000517525.1 Limulus polyphemus
CTATTATTCACAAAAATCACCATGTGTTATACTTATTGACAAGATTCATCATCTGGTACACTATGATTCACAAAAATAACCATACGTTATATTTATCGACAAGATTTAACATCTGGTACACTATGATTCACAAAAATCACCATGTGTTATATTTATAGACAAGCTTCATCATCTGGTACACTATGATTCACAAAAATCACAATATGTTATACTTATCGACAAGATTCATCATCTGGTACACTATGATCCACAAACATCACCATTTGTTATACGTATCGACAAGATTCAACACCTGCTACACAATGATTCACAATAATTATCATATGTTATAGTTATCGACAAAATTCATCATCTGGTACGCTATGATTCACAAATATCACTATATGTTATAATTATCGACTAGAATTCATCATCTGGAAAACTATGATCCACAAAAATCATCATTTGATATACTTATCGACAAGATTATTAAACCGGTGCACTATGATTCTCAAAAATCACCATATGTTATACTTATTGACAAGATTCATCATCTGATACACTATGATTCAGAAAAATCACCATATGTTATACTTATAAAAAGGATTCATCATCTGATTCACTATGATTCACAAAATCACCATCTGTTATACTTATCGACAAGACTCATCATCTACTACACTATGATTCACCATGTGTTAACCTTATCAACAAGATTTATCATCAGGTACACTATGATTCACCATATGTTATACTTATCCACATGATTCATCATCTGGTACACTATGATTCACAAAAATCAACATATGTTATACTTATCGACAAGATTCAACATTTTTAACACCATGATTCACCATATGTTATATTTATCGACTGGATCCATCATCTGGTAAACTATGATTCACCATATGTTTTACTTATCGACAAGATTAAACATCTGGTACACTATGATCCACAAAAATCACCATTTGATATACTTTTCGACAAGATTCAACATCAGG
>NW_013836361.1:0-422 GCF_000517525.1 Limulus polyphemus
GAAGACACAAGATTTAACAATACTGTGTACTGTCAATAAGAAGACACAAGATTTATAAATATTTAACGATACTGTGTACTTTCAATAAGAAGACACAAGATTTAACAAAACTGTGTACTGTCAATTAGTAGACACACGAGTTAACATTACTGTGTACTATCAATGATAAGACACAAGATTTAACGATACTGTGTACTGTCAATAAAAGACACAAGATTTAATAATACTGTGTACTATCAATAAAAAGACACAATATTTAACAATACTGTGTACTGTCAATAAGAAAACACAAGATTTAACAATACTGTGTACTGTCAATAAGAAGACACAAGATTTATAAATACTGTGTACTATCAATAAAAAGACACAAGATTTAACGATACTGTGTACTGTCAATAAGAAGACACAAGATTTAAGATACT
>NW_013836362.1:0-407 GCF_000517525.1 Limulus polyphemus
TCCAGTTAGAAGTCACATCCCAGATATGAATGTCAGTAATAGGAGTGATCCAGTGCGAAGGAAGCCACAAGAATTCGATGGGAAGGCACCGTGGGAAGCATATAGAGCACAGTTTGAGTTACTGGCAGAGATGAATGAATGGACAGAGGAACAGAAAGCTGTATATCTGGCAACGAGCTTGAAGGGACAACCACTGGAAATACTTGGACAGTTGACAGCAGCCGACAGACACAACTATAGAGCACTGGTAGAGGCTCTGGAACTCAGGTACGGAACCCAAAACCAGTCAGAGATCTACAGGGCCAGGTTCAGGACGAGAGTCCGTGCTAAAGGGGAGAGCCTGCAAGAGCTGGCACAGGACTTGGAAAGCATGGCACACAAGGCCTACCCAACTGCACCACCCGATC
>NW_013836363.1:0-810 GCF_000517525.1 Limulus polyphemus
GTGCTTCAATGACATGAGGCTGTAATGCCTTTATTATTAATCTGGTACCATTGCAGAGCTTAGGCTGATCTAAATTTCGTAGAAGCATCATAGGAGCTCCAACTTCAAGCTGTAGTTGGTGAGGAGGCAATTCCAAACAATTTAGAAACTCCGTTGCATAGTTGACAACTTTATTTTGATCGATAACTGTATCAATTGATTTGTAAATATAAGGATTCCCTGGAATAATTTGTAGTTGTTGATTGATAGAATTAACGGTCACATTTTTCGGTGCCAATATTGCTCTATCACACAACCAAGTAAAGTCTTTGTAGTGATAACTAAAGTTAGTAAATACTTTTTCTGTTAATTCATTAACACTTTGGATCACTGTGCTGATTGTAGATATAATGACTAATCTCAAGACCCGAGATTATGATCGATACAATCAAACTGCTTTATATTATATACATTATTTAAACCATTCTATTGTTTCACCATTGCCAAAGTACATTGTCAGTCAAGTTATATTATTTAAACCATTCTGTTGTTTAACCATTGCCGAAGTACATTGTCAGTCAAGTTAGTCTTAATTTGTGTGAAGAAATTTAGTTTCAATTAATCAGAATGGAGACGATGGTTGGTTAAGTTTCATAATTTGTGTTTATGGCACACATTAAAGGTATGGTAAAGAATTCCATATTCAATGAATTAGTATATTTGTGGTACTTAAAGGAACTTGTCATCAAATACAAAATTTTAGTTTTACGAATTATACTTAAGAGATTAGTGTTACACACTTATTTCTTTGAAGTCTTGTTCTGTGTTAGC
>NW_013836364.1:0-408 GCF_000517525.1 Limulus polyphemus
CGTGTTACTTCTTCCGATTTTATTCCATTCAGTGAAACACAATTAAACAACATCAACAACGAGTTAACTATTTAGTTTAAGCTTCTCTAAAGTTAACCCAGTACTTTCTGATAATAAGTATATATATAAAAAGGCAGTCAGTCTCCACCTACGACGTTTCGAAAGTGTAAAAACATTACACATTATTTAAAAATTATATATGCCACACATGTCTGATCACCTATTAATGTGACGGACAATCCCACTATTTGTTGGTAAAAGAGTAGTCCAAGAGTTGGCGGTGGTTGGTGTTGACTAGCTAGCTGCCTTCACTCTAGTCTTTCACTGCTAAATTAAGGACGGCTAGCTCAGATAGCCCTCGTGTGGCTTTTCGCGAAATTCAAACCAAACCATTTCGAGTAATATTCT
>NW_013836365.1:0-408 GCF_000517525.1 Limulus polyphemus
TCAATGCTGGAAACTTCAACACAGGAGAGAGGCCACAGCAGGAAAGGCTGTGGGAACTGTGGAAAGCACGGACATTTGAGGAGCCAGTGTAGGAGGAATATTACCAACAAGTCCCCCTCAAGGAGACCAGTAGTGGTTGACAATGGGGGACACTCACCAACCCCCATCGTGAAAGTCCCAACAGCTAGGTGTAGAATGCCAAGCACACACAGTGTCTATGTGTCAGGAAAGCTAGATGGCCAAAGGTGCAACTTTGTCATAGACTCTGCACCTCAGCAAACCCTTGTGAGCATCAAGGTGTTAAATCACGAAGGAGAACCAGAAGCCATACAGAAGCTTTATGGTGTGACAGGACATTCTACAAGTTTGTGAAAACCAGTGTGGGTAACCATTGAGCTCATAGGCATA
>NW_013836366.1:0-409 GCF_000517525.1 Limulus polyphemus
CTTCTTTTCTATGTGGTTTTTAGGTAGCTACCTCATTAAAAAGATGTGCACGCACCTGGATAAGTAATAATACCCAGGTGCACACTCTCAGGATCCACTTAGTATGGGTGCAAAGTTTCAGGTTTCTAGGTTCTTTGCTCTTTGAGTTGTGGCGGCCACACAGAGAGAGACACGCGCGCGCACGCACACACACACACACACACACACACACACATTCTTTTATTATAATATTATTTAAAGCGTATCTTGTTTTACTAAGTTTTACAAAGCTTAATCATCTTCCAATGAGTGAGGATGCTGCATTATCAATTACAATAACAAAACAAATAATAATGAAGAGACAATCATGCGTTGTATAAGGTTTATCGCAAAAAGATGTGACAAATGTGTAGAATTATCACATTTAAGT
>NW_013836367.1:0-407 GCF_000517525.1 Limulus polyphemus
GATTAGAATGTTAACAATCCTCAAAAGTAGAGCTAGTAAGGTTAATTAGTTGAAGCTGATTTCTGATGAGAATGTTAACAACCCTACAAAAGTAGAGCTAGTAAGGTTAATTATTTGAAGCTGCTTTCTGATGAGAATATTAACAACCATACAAAAGTAAAGCTAGTAAGGTTAATTAGTTGAAGCTGCTTTCTGATGAGAATGTTAACAATCCTACAAAAGTAAAGCTAGTAAGGTTAATTAGTTGAAGCTGCTTTCTGATGAGAATATTAACAACCATACAAAAGTAAAGCTAGTAAGGTTAATTAGTTGAAGCTGCTTTCTGATGAGAATATTAACAACCATGCAAAAGTAAAGCCAGTAAGGTAAATTATTTGAAGCTGCTTTCTGATGAGAATATTAACAAT
>NW_013836368.1:0-408 GCF_000517525.1 Limulus polyphemus
CATGGATCCCTTCACTGGCTTAGTTAAGTACAGGGTATCATGGATTCCCATTCACTGGCTTCAGTTTAAGTGCAGGGTATCATGGATTCCCATTCATTGGCTTCAGTTTAAGTACATGGATTCCCATTCACTGGCTTTAGTTTAAGTACAGGGTATCATGGATTCCCTTCACTGGCTTTAGTTTAAGTACAGGGTATCATGGATTCCCATTCACTGGCTTCAGTTTAAGTGCAGGGTATCATGGATTCCCATTCATTGGCTTCAGTTTAAGTACATGGATTCCCATTCACTGGCTTTAGTTTAAGTACAGGGTACCATGGATTCACATTCACTGGCTTCAGTTTAAGTACAGGGTATCATGGATTCCCTTCACTGGCTTTAGTTTGATGTAGCTTGTTCGATTGTTTG
>NW_013836369.1:0-707 GCF_000517525.1 Limulus polyphemus
CTTAAGCTTCAATCCATTCAAAATGATCGCAACAACCTCACATCCCAAGTTACAATTTTCTACATATGTCTGTGGCTTAAGCTTCAATCCATTTAAAATGATTGCAACAAACTCACATCCCAAGTTACAATTTTTTACTACCATAAATGATGTATACACATTTTAAACAGTTAACACATCTATAGCTTTTAAAAATCCATAATGGTCTAACACGCAAGGTTTTTGTTGTGATGTCAAATCATATCCAACAGATATAAAAACTAAGCTTTCTTACTTTGCTAACTTAAGCCTTTTAACGTAATACTTAAGAACAACATAAAAGCCTGTTGGTCCATGAAGGTTGTTCCATCTACTAAACTTAAAAAAACAAAAACACTCAAAGCCAGCCCTCATCATTTAAATTTTTGTCAAGGCCTTTCCTTAAATATCTTTCACAACTAAAGGCAACCAATTTCAAAGATTGACCACCTTGTTAGAAAAATAAAACTGTCTCAGCTGAAGGTGATTTCTACTCAGCCCAAATATCTGTGTCCCCCTTGTCCTACCATTAACACTGCAAACAAAATTATATTTTAAATGTTACTAATAATAACTCATATATTGCAGATGGAAATTTAAAAGTTTTAAAAGTAAATGGATATATAAAATAAATACATAATCCCTGTTTATAGCTATGAGTAACACGTACCATAGGTTTAACTAAATTA
>NW_013836370.1:0-809 GCF_000517525.1 Limulus polyphemus
TTCGTTGTGTCTCAAACGACCTGGTGGTTTCTGTGTTGAGCGAAACCCGGACAACGTGTGGTTGACATGCTATTAAACACACTTCTTCTTATTGAAAAACTTCAAAGAACTGAATAAAAAATGTAGACCATTTAATACAACAGATATATGGTGTGTTCGTTAAAAATGTAGGATCAATGTATCAAATTCAATGTAAAAACTGTGATAGTTCTTAGATCACAGAAACAACTCGACGTCTTCCCACAAGACTGAAAGAACATTTCAAAGCTACTTCTCACATATTTGAGTACATGATTAAACATAATCACTTGTTGGATTTTTCACATGTAGAAATCATTGATAAATGCAATATAAGATGTAGAAAAATAAAGGAAGTTATCTTTATAAAAACAAACAAACAACCTTACACAAAATGATATTACGTCATTAAACAATGATGTCATAGAAATCAACAATAGCTAAGTAAGAAAAGCGAAAATAAATATAAATGCACACATGTATATTTTATAAAAGATATTGTTTCAGTATAACTGTTGCAACTGAATCAGTACAATTTGATTGGTAACTTTGAAATAAAACTAAGCAATTTTGTTTATTTACTAGTAGATAACCAAGTAAAATATTCAAAAACTATTTACTATTTTTAAACATTAATTTCTCCCAGGTTTAACTAGTATCTTCATATGGGAAAGTGTAAATAGAATCACACAACACCTTAAAACATTCAATATAGGCTATCAAATCTACAGTATTGCTATGACTACAGAATTTTGCTTTTAATCTAGCGATAAAAAAAGTTTGTGAATTAC
>NW_013836371.1:0-408 GCF_000517525.1 Limulus polyphemus
CTAGCCATTAAACACAATATTCCTGTTAACGTCAAATTCTCACAAAAACCCGACTTTAAATTAAAATAGTTACTAAACAAAAATAATTTAGAATCGCACAATACCAACGTCATTTACAAAATAACATGCAATAACTGCCCAGAATTCTACATCGGAGAAACAGGAAGAAAATTGGAAACCAGATAAAAACCGTCCCATGTTTTTCACCATTGCAACTCTAAAAACCATAGTATATCTATTAAAAACACAGTCATTTTAAACAAAGAACCCAACATAAACAAACGAAAAATCAAGGAATTCATTTCAACTGAACAAAACAACCCTACTTTAAACCAACACCCCGGGGTGCCTAGACACCTCTTCTAAGTTTGCAACAGTATCCGGTCATGTGACCTCTTTGTCAATCTA
>NW_013836372.1:0-409 GCF_000517525.1 Limulus polyphemus
AGCGCTACTGTTGTCACTACATATTTATAAATATAGCAGCGCTACTGTTGTCACTACATATTTATAAATATAGCGGTTCTATCACTACCGCTACTTTTGAAACTGAGATTTTTCATGATAATTTTTTTTGTTAATGAATAATGTAAGAATAAAAAACGCAAATATCTTGGTAAGTGGTAAAACTTTATTACTACAATAACATAATACATACTTATCTATATCGCTGAATGATGAGAGGAAACAGCTGACAACCATAGAGCCTTCATACATTCAATGATAGTGCTTAAAGAACACAAAGTCAAATATAAATGTAATAGTAATAAATAAGTTAATATGCTAATATGAAATAATAAATCTCTAATATTACATTCCTCTTATTTGTTCAATTTTGTTATTCTTTTAATTTGTT
>NW_013836373.1:0-610 GCF_000517525.1 Limulus polyphemus
GACTAGACACTATCTTACTAAAACTGCTACAAACAGAAACTTAATAAAAGGTTAACGATTATACACTATTTTAGTAAAACTGCTACAACCAGAAACTTAATAAACATTTAACGACTAGACACTATATTAGTTAAACTACTACAAACAGAAACTTAATAAACGTTTAACGATTAGACATTATTTTATTTAAACTGCTACAAACAGAAACTTAATAAAAGTTTAACGATTATACACTATTTTAGTAAAACTGCTACAACCAGAAACTTAATAAACATTTAACGACTAGACACTATATTAGTTAAACTGCTACAAACAGAAATTTAATAAACGTTTAACGACTAGACACTATATTAGTTAAACTGCTACAAACAGAAACTTAATAAAAGGTTAACGACTAGACACTATATTAGTTAAACAAACAGAAACTTAATAAAAGGTTAACGATTAGACATTATTTTAGTTAAACTGTTATAACCACAAATATAATAAGCATTTAACGACTAGACACTATCTTAGTAAAACTGCTACAACTAGAAACTTAATAAACATTTAACGACTAGACACTATCTTAGTAAAACTGCTACAACTAGAAACTTAATAAACATTTAAT
>NW_013836374.1:0-406 GCF_000517525.1 Limulus polyphemus
ATACAGAATGTTACACATGCCTAAAGTGTTATGCTACCATTAAAACTTTCACAAAATACAGAATGTAATACATACCTAAAGTGTATACTACCATTAAAACTTTCACAAAATACAGAATGTAATACATACCTAAAGTGTATGCTACCGTTAAAATTTTTCTCAAAGTATAGAATGTAACACATGCCTAAAGTGTATGCAACCATTAAAACATTATCAAAATACAGAATGTAACACATGCCTAAGTGTATGCTGCCATTAAAACTTTCACAAAATACAGAATGTTATACATGCCTAAAGTGTATGCTACCATTAAAACTTTTCTCAAAATATAGAATGTAACATATGCCTAAAGTGTATGCTACCATTAAAACTTTTCTCAAAATACAGAATGTTACACATGCCTAAA
>NW_013836375.1:0-408 GCF_000517525.1 Limulus polyphemus
GAGTCCTTTGCAGTTATATTGTTAAGAGCCCTGAAGTTCACACATCAACATTGGGTTCCATCCTTCTTCTGGACTAACACGACGGGAGCTGACCAGGGACTATCTGATTTCTCGACTATCCCTTCCTTAATTAGACCATCCATGACCTTCTCCATCTCTTGTCGCTTTGCTAGAGCTATTCTTCTCGAAGGGATCTTTATTGGATGGTGATTGCCTGTGTTTATTTTGTGCTCCACGAGGTCTGTGCAGCCGAGATCATGATCTCCTTTTGAAAAGACATCTGCATAATTCACCAAAAGTTCCTTAACCTGAATAGCCTGTGATGATGCCCAATGGGCTATGCTCTTCTTATAGAGTTCAGTTAAATTTTCTGGAAGTGTATGTCCTTTCTTTATAGTTGTATTTCTT
>NW_013836376.1:0-408 GCF_000517525.1 Limulus polyphemus
AGCTTTGAACCAGGGGACAAGGTATGGTTGTATAATCCCAGGAAGACCAAAGGGAAGTCTCCTAAGTTGTCTTCTCCATGGGAAGGCCCATATGACATAGTGGATCGTCTCTCAGATGTGACTTTCCGGGTAAAATGTGGTCTGCGAGGTAAACCAAAAGTGGTGCATGCCAACAGGCTTTGGCGTTATCACGGTCCAGGACATTTCAGTTGGGATGAAGTGGACCACAGAACAAATGACGCTGCTGACGACGTGACACCTGAAGAAGTCACCGTCGAAGAAGAAACTCTACTCAGTTTTGAGAAGGGAAACGATGAAGTTCTTGATAAAGTTACTACCACTGATGTGACTGTTACCGATGATAGGACATTTCCTGATGAAGTACGTAGATGAACCACACGTGAAGCA
>NW_013836377.1:0-407 GCF_000517525.1 Limulus polyphemus
CTCAGTACAACTTTACAATACACTTAATTTCCACAGTCACGCTGTAACTTAAACAAATGCTATAGTTCACAACGAATGACTCACGCGCTTGACTCAATTGTCGTCTCTATCTCTGTCTGAAATTCAGTTCCGATTGTTGCCGTCACTTCTTGGCGGTCTTATATACAAGAATACCGCATATCTAGTAAATACTCAAGGCTTCACGAAGGGACATGAATTTTCTAGAAGCTCATGACGTGTTACTAGAGTCATGTGACTTCCGCTGTCGTAACAGAAGTATTTCTTTGTAGACGCAGTTATAAATGAAAATGCCTTGCTTTTCTGTTGCAACACCCATGAGATTTTCACCAAAGAAAAACAAATAATATTTTAAGTTCGTTTTTTTACTGTTATATATATATATATTA
>NW_013836378.1:0-408 GCF_000517525.1 Limulus polyphemus
GGAGTGATCCAGTGCGAAGGAAGCCACAGGAATTCGATGGGAAGGCACCGTGGGAAGCATATAGAGCACAATTTGAGCTACTGGCAGAGATGAATGGATGGACAGAGGAGCAGAAAGCTGTATATCTGGCAACGAGCTTGAAGGGACAACCACTGGAAATACTTGGACAGTTGACAGCAGCCGACAGACACAATTATGTGACACTGGTGTCGGCTCTAGAACTCAGTTACGGAACCCAAAACCAGTCAGAAGTCTACAGGGCCAGGTTCAGGACGAGAGTCCGTGCTAAAGGGGAGAGCCTGCAAGAGCTGGCACAGGACTTGGAAAGCATGGCACACAAGGCCTACCCAACTGCACCACCCGATCTCCTCAAGTTGTTGCTGAGGGATCAGTTCGTAGATGCCTTGG
>NW_013836379.1:0-408 GCF_000517525.1 Limulus polyphemus
TAGGTTTTTATATACATAGGTTTAATGTTTCATTTAGACTAAAGTGTAATTGTAGGTTTTTATATACGTAGGTTTAATGCTTCACTTAGACTATCATGTAATTGTAGGTTTTATATTTTATATACATGGGTTTAATACTTCACTTAGACTAACATGTAATTGTAGGTTTTTATATACATAGGTTTAATGCTTTGCTTTGACTAACGTGTAATTGTAGGTTTTTATATACATAGGTTTAATGCTTCATTTAGACTAAAGTGTAATTGTAGGTTTTTATATACGTAGGTTGAATGCTTCACTTAGACTATCGTGTAATTGTAGGTTTTATATTTTATATACATGGGTTTAATGCTTCACTTAGACTAACATGTAATCATAGGTTTTTTATATACATAGGTTTAAAGCTTC
>NW_013836380.1:0-408 GCF_000517525.1 Limulus polyphemus
GGCCGGTCTTATATATACAAGACTACACTATGTCTAGAAAGATCACGAGATTTAAGGAAAAGACGTGAAAGTTCGAGAATGACGTGGCGTGATACTAGTCACGTGACCTCGATGTCGTAACAATGCCCCTTCCTTAGTATTGTTCGTCCCGAACAATAGCCACTTACATTAAACCAATAACAATTAACAATAACTTAATTAAATGTACAGAATTACAAACACAAAATTACAATTCAACAAAGTCTCTTAATTTTACGGGGCGTATCTTCTTCCGTACTGGTCTCCGTCTCGTTGGCTTCTGCTTCACGTGGGGTTCATCTGCTTCATCAGGAAATGTCCTATCGTCGGTAACAGTCACATCAGTGGTAGTAACTTCATCAAGAGCTTCACCGTTTCCCTTCTCAAAAC
>NW_013836381.1:0-407 GCF_000517525.1 Limulus polyphemus
CAACTGTTCCCATTGTGCCCAATAGTCTTTGTCACAGAGCTTAGACTAGACACCTTCTCCCAAGCAGGGCGCAAAACACTTGCTTTTAAGAAATCAATCATTGGCTTCAAGTCTTGGTCTTTCTCCTGTTCTGCTTTGATATCTATATTTGGTTCCACTTCACCATCATCAACTCTTTCAGTCGGCTTGACTTCAGCTTGATGGCATCTGGTTAGTTCAACCTCTCTTTTGCAGCAATGTCTGCAGTCATTTTTGCAAGGTCTTCGGCTCAGTCCATCAGCAATACCATGGGATTTTCCTTCTCTATATTGAATGCTATAATTATACTGGTCTATTTTCCCGATCCAACGTGCTAGTTGTCCCTCCGGGTTCTTTAATGATCTTAACCAGCGTAATGCAGCATGGTC
>NW_013836382.1:0-409 GCF_000517525.1 Limulus polyphemus
CTTTAAGCTTTTTTGGCAGTAAATAAAACCTTGCAGTGAGGGATTTAACTTGCAAAAGACTGTAATGAATTTATTATTATATATTTCTTTTAATATCAACGTTTGTTTAGATGAAGTTCATATTTAAGAACATGCATAGTTTATAATGTTAGATGTGTATTGCAAAACTCCCGCCTATTCTCCAAAGTTGTAGAAGATTCTCGAGAGTAAGAATATATGTATGTGTGTAAACGCTTAAATGTAGCTCAGTATTGTTACGTAAAACTGAAACTTCTAGAAAGCCTCCATACGCATATAAATATAACCAACTATTAGTTTCCTATAGTCAGTGTGCTATAAACTTCAGAAGCTATAACTGTGATTGTTATAATGTCTTATCAATCGGGAAACTTACAGTATATTTGTACCA
>NW_013836383.1:0-408 GCF_000517525.1 Limulus polyphemus
ATACATTGACCATCGACTTAATAAGCCCCAGACAATGGCAAGCCCCTTACAGGGCCCGCAGCTAAACCCTAATGCAGACATATTCAGTCCCGTTAGAAGTTACATCCCAGATATGACTGTCAGTAATAGGAGTGATCCAGTGCGAAGGAAGCCACAGGAATTCGATGGGAATGCACCGTGGGAAGCATATAGAGCACAATTTGAGCTACTGGCAGAGATGAATGGATGGACAGAGGAGCAGAAAGCTGTATATCTGGCAACGAGCTTGAAGGGACAACCACTGGAAATACTTGGACAGTTGACAGCAGCCGACAGACACAACTATAGAACACTGGTGTCGTCTCTAGAACTCAGGTACGGAACCCAAAACCAGTCAGAAGTCTACAGGGCCAGGTTCAGGACGAGAGT
>NW_013836384.1:0-408 GCF_000517525.1 Limulus polyphemus
TAAACCATAGTCGTTGATGTATACTTCTTTGGAAACTGGCTCTTACTCTCTAATAATAAACAACAAACAAAAAGTAATTAAATTCGGTATACTATGCCCCATCCCAAGCGACAAGACTGAAGGCTTATAACGCTAAAAACTGGGTTTCGATACCCGTGATGGCCATATCACAGATAGCTCGTTGTGTAACTTTGTGCATAGCTGCACACTAACTAGTATAACCAATACTGTTAATGAAAGTAATAATAAATAGATAAAGATTTCTTTATTCCCCTTACAGTGTAAAAGCGTGTATCACAGTACAGAATTTTAACTTATCTTAAAAGCTACACGGATTGACAACGATACAAGTCCTTACGACCGAGTATTTGATTGTAGTTAAGCACAAAGCTGCGCAATGGATTATCT
>NW_013836385.1:0-408 GCF_000517525.1 Limulus polyphemus
CAATTTAATAGCACTCCACAAATAAACTTTGATAAAAACAGTGTTTAACACTATATATTAAGTTTTGTTGTCATGCCACCGCTCAAAAAACATGGAGAATTGTCAGTATAGCAGAGAGTTCGCATAAAAGCTTTATGTGATGCTGGTTGGACTCTCCGACAAATTGCTGCAGACTTGAAATGTTACCCAAACACTGTCAAGTACACCCTAGATCGTGAGATGCAGACAGCTAAGTTTGAAAATAGGAAAGGAAGAGACAGAACATCTAAACTCAAGCACTTTCACTGAGTTTCTGTTCTACTAAATATGAAGATTAATACAATTTTGATGTTTCATCTGTGATTTATCTTCCATTGTTCTTTGAAAGTAGCCTGAAATCTAATTTCTGACTGTGTCCTAATGCTTTTG
>NW_013836386.1:0-408 GCF_000517525.1 Limulus polyphemus
TTGTAGTTACACCTAAGTGTTCATGGAGTAGTTGTACCAAGTAGGGCCAAAGATGAGTATGGTGGTTATAAATTCTGTAACTAGAGTTACACCTAGGTGTTCGTGGACTTGTTTTACAAAGTAGGGCCAAAGATGAGTATGGTGGTTATAAATTCTGTAACTAGAGTTACACCTAGGTGTTCGTGGACTTGTTTTACAAAGTAAGGCTAAAGATGAGTCTGATGGTTATAAATTCTGTAAATAGAGTTACACCTAGGAGTTCGTGTAGTTGTTGTACCAAATAACGCTAAAGATGGGTATGGTGCTTATAAATTCGGTAACTAGAGTTACACCAAGGTGTTCGTAGAGTAATTGTACCAAGTAAGGCTAAAGATGAGTGTGGTGGTTATAAATTTTGTAATTATAGTT
>NW_013836387.1:0-408 GCF_000517525.1 Limulus polyphemus
GTGGGTGTGGGGGAAATGTTATTAAATTGGATAGAAAATCAGCTGGAGAGTAGAAAGCAGAGAGTAGTAATAAATGGAGTTAGATCTGACTGGATCACAGTTACAAGCAGTGTGCCTCAGGGCTCTGTGCTGGGTCCTCTGCTATTTGTGATTTATATTAATGATATTGACTCTGGAATGATAACAGAATTTTGAAGTTTGCAGATGACATTAAGATTTTTTGGAGTGGCTAACTGTATCAAAGATTCTGCATACTTATAGGGAGATTTAGATCATTTGATGCATTGGGTCCAAAATGTAAGGTGATGCATGTAGGTTTCCACAATTCCAATTACTGTTTCAATTTAAATGGGAATACATTAAATATCATGGTTGTAGAAAAAGATCTTGGTGTTGTAATTGAAAAAT
>NW_013836388.1:0-408 GCF_000517525.1 Limulus polyphemus
GTGGAAACAAACAACTAGAAAGCTAGTTGCATGATATGCAACGAAAGTGTTGCCGTTTTGAAAGAGTACAATATTCGGCGTCACTATGAAACAAAACATCTGTCAACATATTCGAAGTTTTGTGGAAAGTTGCGTTCTGAGAAATTTGAGTTCATGAAACGTACTTTGGAATCTCAAAGGAATCTCTTTACGAGAATGTTTGCTGAAAATGAATCTGTCACTAGTACAAGTTACAAAATATTGCATAAGATGGCAGAGCGAGGAAAACCGTTTACTGACGGCAACTTCATCAAAGAGTGTATGATGGAAGCAGCAAATGACTTGTGTCCTGAGAAAGTCGATTTGTTTGGAGTATCAGCTTTCAGCAAGTTCAGTTGTTCGGATAACAGAAGAACTTGGAGAGAACAT
>NW_013836389.1:0-407 GCF_000517525.1 Limulus polyphemus
GACAGTGGCTTTTTCAGGTCACACGTTTTCAGCAGCTTCATTTGTTCCATTGTTCACTTCATTCCAACTGAAATGGCCTGCCTCGTGATAAAGCCAAAACATGTTGGCATACACCACCTTTGGCTTACTTTGCCGACCACATTTTATTCGAAAAGTCACGTCTGAGAGACGATCCACTATGTCATATGGGCCTTCCCATGGAGAAGACAACTTAGGAGACTTCCCTTTGGTCTTCCTGGGATTATACAACCACACCTTGTCTCCTGGTACAAAGCTGACTTCAGTAGATTTCTTATCATAACATAGCTTCATGAAATCAGCAGACATTTTCAAGTTGGAACGCACTTGATGGTGAATATCATCCATCCTTTCAGATAACACATTCACGAACTCTGGCACATTTTCAG
>NW_013836390.1:0-408 GCF_000517525.1 Limulus polyphemus
GGCTTACCATCAGGACAGACCATGCTGCATTATGCTGGTTAAGATCATTGAAGAACCCAGAGGGACAACTGGCACGTTAGATAAGAAAGATAGACCAGTATAATTATGATATTGAATACAGAGAAGGAAAGACTCATGGAAATGCCGACGTGACTTTCCTACAAAAATGACTGCAAACATTGCTGCAAAAGAGAGGTTGAACTAACCAGGTGCCATCAAGCTGAAGTGAAAGTGACTGAAGGAGTTGATTATGTTAGAGTGGAACCAGGTATAGATATTAAAGCAGAGCAGGAGAAAGATCAAGATTTGAAGCCAGAGATTTGACTTGATAGGTATGAGGCAAGATGTGGAAGAATGGTGCAGGACATGCAGTACATGTTTTGCTAAAAGGGGACCCAAGCATAAAGG
>NW_013836391.1:0-407 GCF_000517525.1 Limulus polyphemus
AAGTCAATTTTTTAATTCTCTAAGGAGGGAGTTGTAACAAATTTATTATTATGTATTTATTTTTAATATAAACGTTGTTTGAATTGAATTTGTATTTAGAAATATGCATGACTTGTAGTATCAGATGTGTTTTGCGTATAACGAATTTGTTATATATTTATTTTAATTTCAACGTTTGTTTCGAATAAGTTTATATTTGAGGGCGTGTCTAGCTTACCGTGTTAGTTATGCATGCCGAAACTCTCGCCAATTCTCCAAGATTGTAGAATATTCGTGAACACAAGAATCAACAATATATCCACTTTTGTAACCGGTATTATCAGAAGTTTCTAGAAAATATGTCTCGCCTATAAAAACAGCAGGGCAACATGCCAAAAAACAAACAGAGAAGAGACAAGTCTACTAGG
>NW_013836392.1:0-408 GCF_000517525.1 Limulus polyphemus
GATATGCATTGGTCTTCAATGTCAGCCAAGTGTACTTTGTGTCTGTCCTTCATGCCCATGAGCTCAATAGTTACCAACACGGGTCCCCACAACCTTGCATAATGTCCTGTCACACCACAGATCTTCTGTATGGCTTCTGGTACTCTTTTGTGATCCAGCACCTCGATGCTCACAAGAGTTTGCTGAGATGCAGGATCTATGACAAAGTTGCACTTTTGGCCATCCAGCTTTCCTGTCACATAGACACTACGTGTGCTTGGCATTTTACACATAGCTGTTGGGCCTTTCAAGATGGGAGTTGGTGGGCGTCACTCAACACCAACAACTACTGGTTTCCCGAAGCTGACTTATTGGTGGTATTCTTCTTACACTGGCTCCTCATATGTCCTTTCTCTCCACAGTTCCAAC
>NW_013836393.1:0-409 GCF_000517525.1 Limulus polyphemus
TCTACCATTTCCCAGCCTATATGCCTGAAATCAAAATCACCGATAATTATGGTTTCATTAATATCTTAAATCTTAATCTCGTTGTGAAGTTTCTCACTAATTTCATCAGTATCATTTGGTGGTCTGTAACAAATTCACACTAAAAGCCTTTTCCCTTTATATCCACTAATAGAAACTCAAATGGATTCAATCTCTTTGCTATTATCTTTGATATCCTAAACTTCAACAGGATGTAACTCACATTTTACATATAAATCCACTCCTCTCCCCTCTTTAGTATTCTATCTCTATTAAATAACCTATAACCGTGTATTTCAAAGAAATTTCTGTCATCAAAATCATCTATGTTTAACCATGTTTCAGTTATTCCCATTATATCAAAATCCTCCATTCCTACCAGGCTCTAAAG
>NW_013836394.1:0-408 GCF_000517525.1 Limulus polyphemus
GATCGAAGTTATCGTGACACACTAATAAAAGTAGAACAGAACAACTAATGTAATAAGTATAGTACAATTATATATATGATGATTGACGTTCTCTTGATACACTAATAAAAGTAAAACAAACCAACTAATATTCTAAGTATTGTACAATCATATATATTATGATCGACGTTCTCTTCACGCACTAACAAAAGTATGACAAAACAACTAATGTTAAACTTGCTGACACAGCTCCTCCACCCAGAATTACTCTGTTATGGCGGCTGAGTTTCGGTAAATAAATAATAAAACCGGTTACTTTTAAACAAAGTAATATTAATGTGACGCAGAGTTGTTGTTTTTTAACAATGTAGTTTATATCAATTAATGTTTCTACAGCCTTACCTTGAACTCTTGACGTTTATAACCTTT
>NW_013836395.1:0-953 GCF_000517525.1 Limulus polyphemus
GCCACCATCATAGCTGTGGGTTATAAGCATTAGACACGTCCGTCTCAGAAGCGAGTATGTAGCCTAGCGTGGACTGGTGGTTAGGGCGCTCGACTCGCAATTTGCAGGTCGCGGTGTGGAATTCCCCTCATTGAAAATGTTCGCCGTTTCAGCCGTGGTGGCGTTATAAAGTGACGGTCAATTCTCTATTCGTGGGTAAAAGAGAAGCCTGAAATTTTGCGATGGATGGTGTTGACTAGCTGCCTTCCCTCTAGTCTGTTACTGCTAACTTAACGATGGCTAGCGCAGATAGCCCTCGAGTATAAATTCAAATCAATCTGTCAACCACCTGTTGGTGGTCTTGGAAACATCAATTATACCAATTTAAGGACTTGTGGATATCAAAGTTCCTTGAATACTCAAACCAGAAAAAACATGTTAATGTTAGTTTTTCTTAGAGCAAAGCCACATTAGACTATCTGCTTAAATAACAATGTAAATAACAGTGTAAACAACAATCACCACACGTGTGTAGAATGAATCAAAACATGTTAATGTTAGTTTTTCTTAGAGCAAAGCCACATTGGACTATCTGCTGTGTCCCCCGCAAGGAACTGAATTCAAGATTTTAGCATTGTAAGTTCGTAGACTTACCGCTGTTCCACCGGAGGACAAAGCGTGTTAAAACCACCTCCACAAGCTCAGTTGTGGAATTAATCCGTCAGTGTCTACCTAATTCAACAAAATAATATCAGAATTGATTCATTCTGCACACGTGTGGTGATTGTTATTTACACTGTTATTTACATTGTTATTTAAGCAGATAGTCTAATGTGGCTTTGCTCTAAGAAAAACTAACATTAACATGTTTTGATTTATTCTGCACACGTTTGGTGATTGTTATTTACATTGTTATTTAAGCAGATAGTCCAATGTGGCTTTGCTCTAAGAAAAACTAACATTAACATGTTTTG
>NW_013836396.1:0-409 GCF_000517525.1 Limulus polyphemus
AAGTTTATTTCAACATATGTTCGTGTATGTTGTTTCAGAATAGAGACAAAACTAATTGCCACTACTAACGAATGTATGTAACAGTTTATAGTACAGGTGGTTTCAGTAAACACTGCCTGAGCCTGACTCCTTGTTACTTGATACATCCTGTTAGAAGAGATTACCAAACGATACAGACACCATAAATTACAAAGAAAATTACTTTACAGCACTTAAAAGATTAGTCCTGGTCACATTCCTCTCATTATAGGCAAGATTTATGTTGGAATGCAAAACCTAAGCTCTTCAATGTATCGAGTCCCCAACTGTGAGAATGTCATATCTTCCCTGTATTATTGAGATGACTGTATTTAGCCTGTTTCACAACCAACATAGGCCCGGCATGGCCAGGTGGTTAGGGTGATCGAGG
>NW_013836397.1:0-674 GCF_000517525.1 Limulus polyphemus
CCCAATGATATATAAAATATATAAAACGATAAATAAAAACTTCTGATCAAAAATTCACAACTACATATATATGGTAAACAAAACTTCTGATTAAACATTCTAAACGATATATATATATATATATGGTAAATAGAAACTTCTGATTAAAAATTTATAACGGTATATATATGTTAAATAAAAACTTGTGATTAAATATTCACAACGATATATATATGGTAAATAAAACCTTCTGATTAGACATTCACATTGATATATATATGGTAAAAAAAGCTATGATTAAACATTCACATCGATATATATATATGGCAAATAAAAACTTCTTCTAAAAATTAACAACGATATATATATATGGTAAAAAAACTTCTGATTAAATATTCACAACGATATATATATGGTAAATAAATTCTTCTGATTAAACATTCACATTGATATATATATGGTAAATAAAAACTACTGATTAAACATTCACATCGATATATATATATGGCAAATAAAAACTTCTTCTAAAAATTAACAACGATATATATATATATATGGTAAATAAAAACTTCTGATTAAAAATTCACAACGATATATATATGGTAAATAAAAACTTCTGATTAAATATTCAAAACGACATATATATATATGGTAAAGAAGAACTTCTGATTAAACACTTACAGCGATATATATAC
>NW_013836398.1:0-408 GCF_000517525.1 Limulus polyphemus
AAGAAGAGAGACAACAGCAGTGGCAATAAAACCTGCAACAGTGGCAGCTTGAACACCAAAATAAACAAGAAACGAGATTACGGCAGTTGTTGGAGGAAAAAGAAAAGAAACAAGAAGAACGAGAAAATAAACAAGAAGCGAGATTACGGCAGTTGTTGGAGGAAAAAGAAAAGAAACAAGAAGAACGAGAAAATAAACAAGCAGAGAGACTACAGCAGTGGCAAGAAAACCAGCACCAGTGGCAACTGGAACAAGAAAGGAAACAGGAACAAAGTCTCCAACAACTACAGGAAAGTCAGCAACAGTGGCAAGAAGAACAATGAGAGAGAGTACAACATCAGCATAAAGTACAAATGGAAAATATTAGTAAATTTCAAAGTGAATTAAATACATTAAAGGATGATTTAC
>NW_013836399.1:0-406 GCF_000517525.1 Limulus polyphemus
GTTGCTGAGGGATCAGTTTGCAGACGCATTGGACAGTCCACAACTGAAGATACAATTCAAGCAAGCACACCCCTCTACTATACAAGATGGACAGATATCTTGAATTCGAATCCTAAGTCCAGCACAGAGGTACCAAGGTTTGTACAGTCATCAAGATTCCAGGCCAGAAAAGGTCAGATTTCAGAGAAGTTTGAGGGACTTTGCTGGCACTGTAACAAACCTGGGCACAAGAGAGCTCACTGCCAGAAACTTCAACACAGGGAAGATGCCACGGCAGGAAAGGTTGCTACCCAGAAAGGTTGTTGGAACTGTGGAGAGCATAGACATATGAAGAGACAGTGTAAGAAGAATACTACCAATATGTCAGCTTCGGGAAATCAGTAGTGGTTGGTGTTGAGGGACACCC
>NW_013836400.1:0-408 GCF_000517525.1 Limulus polyphemus
GCTTGACATAGGTTGCCAAGCCTTTAAAAATTTTGCATGTGGAGGATATGAAACAAAATATTTTTTTTAGGTTTTATATACACATTTGAAAAACTAAAAAATCATAAGTTACTACTTCAATAACATATAATTCTACCATAATTGATCAAGCTTAGTAACTAAGCCTTATTTGTGTCTAAAAAAATATGAAATTTCGAGCAGACTAAAGACATAACCTACCTCATTGAAATCTTATTTCAAAAGAAAGAATGGCGGAAAGAATGTTAGAAAGGCTGAGAAAACCACTAGGGGACATTCAGAACTTCTGATTGGTTATTCATGTTATATATTGAAGTTAGTGTATATAAGAAAGTATTTCCAAAAATGGAATCAAATGTGTTTGATTTATTACATGAAGCATTATCGTAG
>NW_013836401.1:0-408 GCF_000517525.1 Limulus polyphemus
AAAACCTGTCCAGGGCCACTCTGTGATCCCAGTCCCGGGCCGCTTAGCCATCCCAATCCGCCCCTGAGCTTTAGGCAGGGTGGACTTAGTTGTTTTGAAAACTTTAATGGATTGCAACCGCCTGTTGAAAAAAAAAGGAACCGAAGTTTCGGCTTCTATACCGAGGCTCAGGAAAGCTAATTATGAAGATGAAATCTACATGCGAGGGTAGGAATGCTATCTATTAATATAGACCACGGGCTTGGGTAGGAACTTTAGCCATAAAGATAGGCCAAATGGGCTCTACAGACGAGGGTAGGAATGCTAGCTATAAAGATGGGACAAATATACTCTACAGACGAGGGTAGGAATGCTAGCTCTAAAGATGGGACAAATAGACTCTACAGACGAGGGTAGGAATGCTAGCTA
>NW_013836402.1:0-408 GCF_000517525.1 Limulus polyphemus
TTGGAAGACGAATGCATATTAGGATTGGACTATCTACTACCGAGAAAGTTTGTAATTGATTTTAATAAAATGATGTTTGGGAACAACAAAGGCCAAGTTCCGGTAACTGTCAAAAGAGAGGTTGAGCTGATTGGGTGCCATCGGGCTGAAGTCAAGCCAACTGAAAAAGTTGATGATGATGAAGTGGAACTAAATACAGATATTAAAGCAGAACAGGATAAAGACCAAGATTTGAAGCCTATAATTGATTTCCTAAAAATAAGTGCTTTGCGCCCTGCTTGGGAGAAGGTGTCTAGTATAAGCCCCGTGACGACGCACTATTGGACACAATGGTACCAGTTAAAGCTTGAAGATGGTATTCTTGTACGGAGATGGGAAACTAAAGATGGGAAATTGACGACATTGAGT
>NW_013836403.1:0-408 GCF_000517525.1 Limulus polyphemus
GGCTTTCTTCAGGTGGCACGTCTTCAGCAGCATCATTTGTTCCTTTGTTCACTTCGTCCCAACTGAAATGTCCTGGACCGTGATAACACCAAAGCCTGTTGGCATGCACCACTTTTGGCTTACCTCGCCGACCACATTTTATCCGGAAAGTCACATCTGAGAGACGATCCACTATGTCATGTGGGCCTTCCCATAGAGAAGACAACTTAGGAGACTTCCCTTTGGTCTTCCTGGGATTATACAACCATACCATGTCTCCAGGTACAAAGCTGACTTCAGTAGATCTCTTATCATAAGTTAACTTCATCGAATCAGCAGACGTTTTTAAGTTTGAACACACTTGATGGTGAATATCATCCATTCTTCCGATAACACTTTACAAAACTCCGACACATTCTCAGGCAACTC
>NW_013836404.1:0-408 GCF_000517525.1 Limulus polyphemus
ACAGTTCTAGGGTCCATATTGTTACCTTCCTACCACCGTTCTAGGGTCCATATTGTTACCTTCCTACCACCTTTCTAGGGTCCATGTTGTTACCTTGCTACCACCATTCTAGGGTCCATATTGTTACTCTCCTACCACTGTTCTAGGGTCCATATTGTTACCTTCCTACCACCGTTCTAGGGTCCATGTTGTTACCTTCCTACCACAGTTCTAGGGTCCATATTGTTACCTTCCTACCACCGTTCTAGGGTCCATATTGTTACCTTCCTACCACCTTTCTAGGGTCCATGTTGTTACCTTGCTACCACCATTCTAGGGTCCATATTGTTACTCTCCTACCACTGTTCTAGGGTCCATATTGTTACCTTCCTACCACCGTTCTAGGGTCCATGTTGTTACCTTCCTACC
>NW_013836405.1:0-408 GCF_000517525.1 Limulus polyphemus
TATATCTTCTTTCTAGTCTGCAACTTCCTTGATATCTTACCGAGGATTCATGATGAGCGAGTTAATTTCGAGTTGATGTAGGTACAATTCACTTAACAGGGAGCCAGCTAGCCCTGTGGGCCTCGCTAATCACACGCCGATTACAGGTCGAGTTTGAGTTTTTTACCACTGAAGTTAAATAATGTCTTTGTAAAAGTACTAATGTCCGATGTGAATCCACTGAGGTTAAATGGTTTATAGTGTTGGAAATTTATAAATGTTACTGGTCAAATATCTGAAGTTTTCCGATTAATAAGCGTTAATCCAATTATAGCTTTCGAGGTTTATAGTATATCAACTATAGCACACCAATAATATATATATACTGTTTTTAGGCGCGGTGCGTTTGTTATATTTATAGGCGTGTGG
>NW_013836406.1:0-537 GCF_000517525.1 Limulus polyphemus
CTTAATTTGTTTTTAAGTTATTTTTTATTTATTTATTTTAATTTATTTTTTAGAAAAATAGATGACAGACATGTTGAGCTACATTTTAAACAACGGTGTTAAAACCGTATTTGTATGTTTGATGTAACATTAACAGAGAAGGACTTTTTTAATTACCTGTATATGTTACCGTCCAGGCATGGCCAGGTGGTTAGGGCACTCGACTCGCAATCTGAGGGTCGCGGTTTCTGTTCCACCAAACATACTCGCCCTTTCGACCGTGGGGGCGTTATAACGTGACGGTCAATCCCATTATTCATTGGCGGTAGGTGGTGATGACTAGCTTCGTTGCCTTTAGCCCTCGTGTATCTTTACGCGAAATTCCAAAACAAACGTATATACGTGGCAATCACCACTGTCCCTATGATTTATTATTTATATGTTTTCATTTCACTGTCTGATCGAAAATATTAAAGTCACTCAGTTTTGTTTGTCTACTAATATGTAGCGTTGCTTATATAACTGTAAAAGTACCAGACAGGTAACACATACATTAAT
>NW_013836407.1:0-409 GCF_000517525.1 Limulus polyphemus
GGGGAACAAACTCCATTCACCTCCAAAACAATCAGTAGGAACGGGGGTAACAAACACCATTCACCTGCAAAACAATCAGTAGGAATGGTGTAACAAACTCCATTCACCTGCAAAACAACCAGTAGGAGTGGTGTAACAAACTCTATTCACCTCCAAAATAATCAATATGAATGGTGTAACAAACTCCATTCACCTCCAAAACAATCAGTAGGAATGGTGTAACAAACTCCATTCACCTCCAAAACAATCAGTAGGAATAGTGTAACTAACTCCATTCACCTGCAAAACAATCAGTAGGAAAGGTGTAACAAACTCCATTCACCTGCAAAACAACCAGTAGCATTCACCTACACAGTAATCAGTAGGAATGAAATAACAAACTCCATTCACCTACACAGTAATCAGTAGG
>NW_013836408.1:0-615 GCF_000517525.1 Limulus polyphemus
CATTTTAATCATGACAAAACTGAGTATTGTACACTTTTTTTAAAACATTTTAATCATGACAAAACTATTATACACCTTTTTTACAACATTTTAATCATGACAAAACTGAGTATTGTACACCTTTTTACATTTTAATCATGACAAAACTGACTATTGTACACCTTTTTACATTTTAATCATGACAAAACTGACTATTGTACACCTTTTTACATTTTAATCATGACAAAACTATTATACACCTTTTTACAACATTTTATTCATGACAAAACTGACTATTGTACTCCTTTTTTTACAACATTTTAATCATGACAAAACTGACTATTGTACACCTTTTTACATTTTAATCATGACAAAACTGAGTATTGTACTCCTTTTTTACAACATTTTAATCATGACAAAACTGAGATGATTAAAATGTTGTAAAAAAGGTGTACAATAGACAAAACTGACTATTGTACACCTTTTTTTACAACATTTTAATCATGACAAAACTGAGTATTGTACACTTTTTTACAACATTTTAATCATGACAAAACTGAGTATTGTACACTTTTTTACAACATTTTAATCATGACAAAACTGACTATTGTACTCCTTTTTTTTACAACATTTTAA
>NW_013836409.1:0-410 GCF_000517525.1 Limulus polyphemus
ACCTTGTTTACTATCCCTATTTGCAGGTTTTAAAATTCTATAATTTTTTTATTTATCTTGTGTCTCAAACCTTAAGCTTGTATGTTTATTTTTTACTTTAAGCTAGCTACCTTGTTTCTGAATTTTTTACGACCCCTATTCCTCTTTTTAAATTAACAGTTTTTAGTAATCTTGTACATAAGTAAATACAAAATGGTTTTCAACTTATTATGTGTTAAATAAAACCTTTTAATTGGCAGCTTTTAAAAATCGGCCTGCCCCTAATTTTGTATGTTAAAAAGATATTTTCATTGTACGTCGTTGATCATAAATACGTCGAAAATACGTGTCTTGTTTTTTGAATCAAAAGAAAGATAAAAATGTACAGTTTTATATAATAAACACTTTATAGGATAGTTTTAAAGTAACTG
>NW_013836410.1:0-405 GCF_000517525.1 Limulus polyphemus
GTCGATCGACCTCCATGGATCCTGCCCTTAATCGAACGGGCAGATCTCTATCAACAGTGTGAGAATCAAATGACTGAGAACGTGATCAAATGATCGTCCTGCATTTAGGGGCCAAAGAAGGACCTGCATGGACACCAGAGGCTGGTGCCCGAGGAGGTTGACCAAGGCATTCATTGGAAGGAACAGTGGGGACAGAGATTGGAGTAGATGTAGATCTATCAACTCTATTATCCATGGAGGGCAGAAGACCCCTCACATGGCATGAAAAAGAAATCAGATGGAGGCACGGAAAGGTCCGCCTGCACTCCCACTGTAGCAGTAGAGCGTAGTGCAGTAGCATATGTCCGAGATGTAGTAGGGAACAATAGCTTCCGAGCCTCAGGATAAAAGATGTTATTAAGAGTT
>NW_013836411.1:0-406 GCF_000517525.1 Limulus polyphemus
GCAGAGCAGCTAGATGGAAGCCCTTATTATGACCTGCCAACATAGTCAGATGAAAGAAGTGGGCAAGTGATATGATGACCAAGCCTCTGGACTGTTGGAAGACCGTATTGTTCTCAGACGAATCAAAATGCGCTCAATTTTCGGACAGTGGAAGGATATAGGTCTGGAGAATGCCTCACCAAGAGTTTTGGCTCAACAGATTGCAGCCAACTGTGAAGCATGGTGGTTTCAGCGTGATGGTTTGGGGAGCTGTTTGAGTTGGTGGGAGTTCGAGCTTAGTGGAGTGCATTGGCAACATAAATTTTGTGAAATACGTTGAAATATTGGAGGAAGAACTCTTGCACAACATTGTTCCAGGAAGATGGAGCACCCTGTCACACTGCTAGAAACACCCAAAAGTGGCAGG
>NW_013836412.1:0-409 GCF_000517525.1 Limulus polyphemus
AAAGACCTACCAGTCACTATCCATCTATAATAAAAGACCTACTAGCCACTATCCATCTATAATAGAAGACCAACCAGCCACTATCCATCTATAATAAAAGACCTACCAGTCACTATCCATCTGTAGTAAAAGACCTACCAGCCACTCTCTATCTATAGTAAAAAGACGTATCAGCCACTATACATCTATAATAAAACACTTACCAGTCACTATCCTTCTATAGTAAAAGACCTATCACCCACTATCCATCTATAATAAAACACCTAGCAGTTACTATCCATCTATAACAAAAGACCTACCAGTCACTATCCATCTGTAACAAAAGACCTACCAGCCACAATCCATCTGTAATAAAAGACCTACCAGCCACAATCCAACTGTAATAAAAGACCTACCAGCCACGTTCCAT
>NW_013836413.1:0-605 GCF_000517525.1 Limulus polyphemus
AAATCTTGTTGTTACTTAACACTTCCTAAAGTTGAATGTTGTTGCTACTTAACACTTCCTAAAATTGAATGTTGTTGTTACTTAATACTTCCTGAAGTTGAATGTTGTTGTTACTTAATACTTTCTAAAGTTGAATGTTAGTGCTACTTAACACTATCTAAAGTTGAATGTTGGTGCTACTTAACACTTTCTAAAGTTGAATGTTGTTGCTACTTAACACTTCCTAGAGTTGAATGTTGTTGTTACTTAATACTTTCTAAAGTTGAATGTTGTTGCTACTTAACACTTCCTAAAGTTGAATGTTGTTGTTACTTAACACTTCCTAAAGTTGAATGTTGGTGTTACTTAATACTTTCTAAAGTTGAATGTTGTTGTTACTTAATACTTTCTAAAGTTGAATGTTGGTGCTACTTAACACTTCCTAAAGTTGAATGTTGTTGTTGCTTAACACTTCCTAGAGTTGATTGTTGTTGTTACTTAATACTTTCTAAAGTTGAATGTTGTTGTTACTTAACACTTCCTTAAGTTGAATGTTGTTGTTACTTAACACTTCCTAAAGTTGAATGTTGGTGCTACTTAACACTTTTTAAAGTTGAATGTTGTTA
>NW_013836414.1:0-404 GCF_000517525.1 Limulus polyphemus
CCAGGTGATATTTTTGGACCAGAATTGTACAGAGAAATTAACAACTGTCGCATGTTGATAAGTAAAAGAACACAGACCGGTTTTCCTGAAACAATGGTTGCAACTGATTTGCTAACATTTATAATTTCATATGGTGAAGATGTTTTCCCAAATTTAAGAATTGCATTGCAGATTTTGTTAACAATTGGGGTTTCTATTGCTAGTTGTGAAAGGTCCTTCAGCAACCTGAAATTAATTATTACATACTTGAGAACCTCAGTGACTCAAGAACGACTTAGTAACTTGGCAATATTAAATATTGAAAAAGACGTACTTAATACCTTAAATTTTGATAGTTTAATTGATGCATTTGCAGCAGCAAAAGCAAGAAAGGTTCATATAAGGTAACCATGAATACCAGAGTG
>NW_013836415.1:0-407 GCF_000517525.1 Limulus polyphemus
CTGAATCTTGTTGTATAGAATAAATTATATGACACACACAGAAGCTGAATCTTGTTATACAGAACGAGTTATGTGACACACAAGCTGGATCTTGTTATACGAAGGGGTTATATGACACACACAGAAGCTGAATCTTGTTATATAGAAGGAGTTATGACACACACAGAAGCTGAATCTTGATATACAGAACGAGTTATGTGACACACAGAAGCTAGATTTTGTTATACGAAGGGGTTATGTGACACACAGAGGCTGAATCTCGTTGTATAGAAGGAAATATATGACACACACAGAAGCTGAATCCTGTTATATAGAAGGAGTTATGACACACACAGAAGCTGAATCTTGATATACAGAACGAGTTATGTGACACACAAGCGGGATCTTGTTATACGAAGGAATTATAT
>NW_013836416.1:0-408 GCF_000517525.1 Limulus polyphemus
AACCAGTTTATGTCTCAACGTGAATTCCTAGCACTAATAACAAAATGAATTAATTAACCAGTTTCATATCTCAACGCGAAATCCTAGCACTACTAGCAAAATTAATTAATTAATTAACCAGTTTCATATCTCAACGTGAATTCCTAGCACTAATAACAAAATGAATTAATTAACCAGTTTTATGTCTCAACATGAATTCCTAGCACTACTAACAAAATGAATTAATTAACCAGTTTCATATCTCAACGTGAACTCCTAGCACTAATAACAAAATGACTTAATTAACCAATTTTATGTCTCAACGTGAACTCCTAGCACTACTAACAAAATTAATTAACCAGTTTTATGTCTCAACGTGAACTCCTAGCACTACTAACAAAATGAATTAATTAACCAGTTTCATATCTC
>NW_013836417.1:0-409 GCF_000517525.1 Limulus polyphemus
CTATAAAATAGTCCCTTTAACAGAATTTGTATAAAAATAATCCCCTTAACAGAATTTGTATAAAATAATCCCCTTAACAAAATTTGTATAAAAATAATCCCCCTTAATAGAATTTGTATAAAATAGTCTACTTAACATAATTTGTATAAAAATAATCCCTTTAACAGAATTTGTATAAAAATAATCCCCTTAACAGAATTTGTATAAAATAATCCCCTTAACAAAAATTTATATAAAATAATCCCCTTAATAGAATTTGTATAAAAATAATCCCCTTAACAGAATTTGTATAAAAATAGTCCCCTTAACAAAAATTTGTATAAAAATAGTCCCCTTAACAAAATATGCATAAAAATAATCCCCTTAACAGAGTTTGTATAAAAATAATCCCTTTAACAAAATTGTATAA
>NW_013836418.1:0-637 GCF_000517525.1 Limulus polyphemus
ATGTGGAAATAAACAAGTCTACAACAGTATGTGTGGTAGAACAACTTTACGTGTTGTTTGACGTCGAGATAAACAGGACTACATATTTGTGTGTGGTCCAAAAGCTTTTCATCTAGTATACAATTACGTTCACACACCAGAATAGGAGTGGCCTTGTTTCTTTTAACATAAAAGTACTCAACAGTATGTGTGGTAGAACAATTTTGTGGTATATATATAAAATTGCAGTCACACACTAGAGTGAGAGTACTTTTATGTTAAAAGAAACAAGACGACAGGGCTGAGAATCTCCCGCGGATTTTTGTGTCTCATGGGTAATTCATGTGAGGGGGAGGGTAGGGCTTTGTAAGTCTTGGCGAGTCCTATACTTGGTTTGTTTTTATATTTTGATATATTTTGTACAGTCTTTTACTAAATTGTACATGCTTATGGGTTTGCTTGTTTGTTTTGAATTTCGCGCAAAGCTACACGAGGGCTATCTGCGCTAGCCGTCCCTAATTTAGCAGTGTAGGACTAGAGGGAAGGCAACTACTCATCACCACCCACCGCCAACTCTTGGGCTACTCTTTTACCAACGAAGAGTGGGATTGACCGTCACGCTATAACGCCCCCACGGCTGAAAGGGCGAGCATGTTTG
>NW_013836419.1:0-408 GCF_000517525.1 Limulus polyphemus
CAATATTTAACAATAATGTGTCCTGTCAATAAGAAGACACAATATTTTACGATACTGTGTACTGTCCATAAGAAGACCCAAGATTTAACAATACTGTGTACTGTCAATAAGAAGACACAAGATTTAACGATACTGTGAACTGTCAATAAGAAGACACATTATTTAACGATACTGTGTACTGTCAATAAAAAGACCCAAGATTTAACAATACTGTGTACTGTCAATAAGAAGACACAAGATTTAACGATACTGTGTACTGTCAATAAGAATACACAAGATTTAACGATACTGTGTACTGTCAATAAGAAGGCACAAGATTTAACGATACTGTGTACTTTCATTAAGAATACACTAGATTTAACGATACTGTGTACTGTCAATAAGAAGACACAAGATTTAACGATACTG
>NW_013836420.1:0-408 GCF_000517525.1 Limulus polyphemus
CCAGTATCCAATGGTATTTTTCTACCATCCCATCAGACTGTGGGTGAAGTGGCATTGTCCTGATCTTTCCTATGCCAAACAACTTGCAGCATTCATGGAACACAACTGATTCAAAGTTACGGCCTTGATCCGAATGCAGTTCGTATGGCATATTAAATCTGAAGAAGAAATCACTAATAGCTGAAGCTACAGTTGTAACTTCCTGATTTGGTATTGCATATGCATCAGACCACTTGGTGAAATAGTCCATCACCACACAAATGTACCTGTTTCCAGCACGAGTTTGGGGCAGAGGACCAGCAATGTCAACGGCTACTATTTCCATTGGTGTGCCAACTTGATATAACTTCATTGAAGCACGTCCCTTATGCTTGGATCCCTTTTTAGCATAACATGTACTGATGTCCT
>NW_013836421.1:0-408 GCF_000517525.1 Limulus polyphemus
GTTCTACCAGTGTGTAGTTTTTGTAAGACTTTACCAAGTAGTGGCTACATACAGTTCACAGTGTGTAGTTTTTGAAGACTTTAACAAGTAGTGACTAGATACAGTTCACAGTATGTAGTTTTGAAGACTTTACCAAGTAGTGACTAGATACAGTTCACAGTATGTAGTTTTTGAAGACTTTACCAAATAGTGGCTACATACAGTTCACATTGTGTGGTTTTTGAAGACTTTAACAAGCAGTGGCTAGATACAGTTCACGGTGTGTAGTTTTGAAGATTTTACCAAATAGTGGCTACATACAGTTTACAGTGTGTAGTTTTTGAAGACTTTAACAAGTAGTGACTAGATACAGTTCACAGTGTGTAATTTTTGAAGACTTTACCAAGTAGTGACTAGATACAGTTCACG
>NW_013836422.1:0-408 GCF_000517525.1 Limulus polyphemus
TTCCTCCAGATTTTGTTGACATTGATAAGGGTCCTTTTAGTCAGTTTTCCACTAGATATTTTTGACTTTGAAAACTTGTTATTAGTTTTCTTCCACTCGATTTTGTCGACTTTCATAACTGTCTTTTTAGGCCTTCTTAGACTAGATATTTTCGACTTTGATAGCGGTATTTTCAGTCTTTCTTACACTATATTTTAATGACTTTCATAATGGTATTTTTAATCCTTCTAAAACTATATTTTGTCGACTGTTATAAAGGTCTTTTAGTCTTCCTTCCACTAATTTTGTTGACATTGATATGGGTCGTTTTAATCAGTTTTCAACTTTATTTGGTCGACCGTTATAACGGACTTTTTGTCTTCCTTCCTCCAGTTTTTGTTGACATTGATAAGGGTCCTTTTAGTTCAG
>NW_013836423.1:0-406 GCF_000517525.1 Limulus polyphemus
TGTTTAACGTGCTTTATAATAACCATGTTTAACGTGCTTTATAATAACCATGTTTAACGTGTTTTATAATAACCATGTTTAACGTGTTTTATAATAACCATGTTTAACGTGCTTTATAATAACTATGTTTAACGTGTTTTATATTAACTATGTTTAACGTGTTTTATAATAACTATGTTTAACGTGTTTTATAATAACTATGTTTAACGTGCTTTATAATAACCATGTTTAACGTGTTTTATAATAACCATGTTTAACGTGTTTTATAATAACCATGTTTAACGTGCTTTATAATAACTATGTTTAACGTGTTTTATAATAACTATGTTTAACGTGTTTTATAATAACTATGTTTAACGTGTTTTATAATAACTTTGTTTAAAGTGTTTTATAATAACTTTGTTTA
>NW_013836424.1:0-769 GCF_000517525.1 Limulus polyphemus
GTTGTAAGTCCACTTTCAGCACGAGCAGAGAGATGCAACGTGTAGATCGCCCAGCTAAACTGAATTGATTAAAACAATAACACTACGAGTTTCAAATTTTAAGATATTATATATATTTTAAATAAAATAAGAATTAAACTTAAAACTGGAATAAGATTTTCAGGAGTAAAAAATTAAGCTTTCAAAATAATTATTCGAATTCAATTAAAGACTTAAGTTAATTATGGATTACGATTAATCATGCTGGATGCGGTCCTTTTCAGAGCCTGAGATCTACGGATCCAATAGCCGAAAATTTTATGTGGTGGAAACCGGAGTACCCAGAAAAAACCACTTTCACTGAATAGGTGCCGAATAAATATATGTGCTCAGTGCTCAGAGCTGGAAATGAAGTGGTAAGTTATTGCATGACTAAAGCAATCAGAGTAGCTCATAGACTTCCAAATTTCACTCCAACGGAATATCTCTATCCACTGGCCGAACTACCTTTCTTAAAAAACGCTTTATTAAACTCGCTTCTCGTTATTACATACGTACATCAACAGGGAACACACAAACACAAGAATTTGCCTGATCGCGTCAACTGCAGCTTCTTGGGTCAGATATATTTCCCCATTAAACATGATCAATAACGTCACGACATAAGTGAGTTTTACGTATCCGTACTTCAGTATATAGATGTATATACAGCAGAATACAGATTCTTCATGTAATATGAAAAGACCCCTTTTCGAGTACGGTAAAGCTTTCATTAATAAAAAATTGCAAT
>NW_013836425.1:0-609 GCF_000517525.1 Limulus polyphemus
CATCAGAATGTCCTATTGATGCAGGATGTTGCCCCATCTCACGCAACTGTTCACAGCAAACATTTCCATCTTGCCTGGCTGCCATGCACTACTGACTTCACCCTGCTAACTACTGATTATGAGGCTTTTTGAAAATATTAAAGCATGTCTCTTTCCTTAACAGGCCAAGTGCACCCAAGTTTTTAACACCTTGGACTATGGATCTGAGTTTTCATGGTTTGCGTCCTATTACTTCCAAAAAAAAGGAAACAAATTCCACACTTTGGAACCATGTTTGCATTGTAAGAGTGATATTTAAATCCCACTGTTCAGTGTGACAGGAGTTGACAATAGGTGGTGTTGACTAGCTTCCATCCCTCTAGTCTGTCATATGCAGCTTTGTACAACAAAGAAACTTTTTTTACCAAACTTAGTTTTCCTTTCCAAAAAAATTTATTTTTTTCTCTTATAATTTCTTCTCATGCTTCATTAGCTCCATCATTGCTAATTGCATATTGTTTTTTATCAATTTTTCACTGAAAGATTTTTATTTTCATCAAGGTGTTTTGAAATCTCACCAGGTTGCTTCTTTCAAATAGTTCAAAATAGTTCTGTTATAAATTATTTTAG
>NW_013836426.1:0-443 GCF_000517525.1 Limulus polyphemus
GTGTCTTCTTATTGACAGTACACAGCATTGTTAAAACGTGTGTCTTTTTATTGACAGTACACAGTATCGTTAAATCTTGTGGATTGTTAGTGATAGTACACAGTATTGTTAAATCTTATCTTCTTTTTGTTAGTACATAGTATTGTTAAATCTTGTGTCTTCTTATTGACAGTACATAGTATTGTTAAATCTTGTGTCTTCCTATTGACAGTACACATTATTGTTAAATCTTGTCTTCTTTTTGATAGTACATAGTATTGTTAAATCTTGTGTCTTCTTTTTGATAGTACACAGTATTGTTAAATCTTGTGTCTTCCTATTGACAGTACACAGTATTGTTAAATCTTGTGTCTTCTTATTGACAGTACACAGTATTGTTAAATCTTGTGTCTTCTTATTGACAGGTACACAGTATTGTTAAATCTTGTCTTCTTTTTGATAGT
>NW_013836427.1:0-408 GCF_000517525.1 Limulus polyphemus
GTGAACGGAAAGTAAGCAGTACAATTTTAGATCTTATTCTTTACCAAAACAGCTTGTTGACAAAGAATGATGTTATATCTTAAAACTGAAAAATCAAATACCGCTTATAAAATGTCATCATCGTTCTGTATCTAAAATGAAGTATTAATTAGACATTAGGTAGTTTGGGGGCTTTTTAGTTATTTGTGTATTTAGTGAAACCTTTTTAACAGCATCAGAATTTAATAAAAATTAGGTGTCGTTGCAAATTTAAATATTTGTCGTTAATCGTTGCACGTGTAGATTGCTCTTTTCCAGTATCATTTTGTTTTACAATGAAAAATAGTTGTTGACTGGTCCTTGAGTCAAGGACCATCATTTGCAACATCGGATATTACGCGTTTTGTTTACATACTTTTCTGTAAGTTA
>NW_013836428.1:0-407 GCF_000517525.1 Limulus polyphemus
CTAGCTGCCTTCCCTCTAGTCTTACACTGCTAAATTAGGGACGGCTAGCGCAGATAGCCCTCGTGTAGCTTTGCGCGAAATTCATAACAAACAATTTAATCATATGCCCCCAAAGTTATTAGACACTTTACAATTAAAACTATTATTTGAACGAGACAGTTAGTACAGCTGATTGTGTTTCCAGTTAATAATTGATTTGCATGTGTCATAAAAGATTTGATTTTACAAATAAAACCATTATTTAAGGAGACAACTATTAAAATATAGCTGATAATTTGTATTACATATGACATGTAAAAAGTTCTTATCACACATGCTATATTAATTTATCCATTATTTAGTACACATTTAACATACTGTATTATATGATTATAGTTTTTGCTTCAATATTTAATTTTCATGATACT
>NW_013836429.1:0-407 GCF_000517525.1 Limulus polyphemus
GTTTTCGCCAGTAAGGTTGCCATTGATTGTTACCAAGTCCAGCTTGCAATCATGCGAGACACAGCCCCATACCATAACTGAGCCCCCACCAAATGTTTCTTAGAGTGTAAGCTGCGTTACGATGCCTCCAAACACGGGTTCGACCATCAGTTACGTGGAGTAAAAATCTACTCTCGTCTGACCAGTGTATTCGTCGCCAGGTTTGAAGGTTCCAGTTCTGCCTTGCTCTGTACCAGGCCAACCTCTCCCTGTGATGGCGATCGTCAAGTGTCGGGCGTTTTATGACTCTCCTTGACTTCAGTCCCGCAGATTTTAAACGATTTCTTACTGTTCTGGTTGACAGATTACGACCAGGTAACCACTGCCTTTTAAGACGGGTGCTTGTTGCAAACGGATTTCGTCTGACC
>NW_013836430.1:0-408 GCF_000517525.1 Limulus polyphemus
CCAGGGATAGGGTACTAAATTTAGAGTATTTACTGCTCCAGAGATAAGGTACAGTATGTAAAGTATTTATTCTACACCAGAGATAGGGTACACTATGTAGAGTATTTATTGCCCCAGGGATAAGGTACAGTGTGTAGAGTATTTATTGCACGAGGGATAGGGTACGGTATGTAGATTATTTACTACACCAGGTATAGGGTACAGTATGTAGAGTATTACCGCACCAGGAAAGAGTACACTATGTAGAGTATTTACGATACCAGGGACAGGTACAATATTTAGAGTATTTACTATACCAGGGATAGGGTACACAATGTAGAGTATTTACTGCACCAGAGATAGGGTACAATATTTAGAGTATTTACTACACCAGGGATAGGGTACACTATGTAGAGTATTTACTGCACC
>NW_013836431.1:0-405 GCF_000517525.1 Limulus polyphemus
CGAAGTTGGTTTTTTGTTGTTTCTTGACTTGCCGGTTGAGTATGGTCCAGAGATTTTCGATGGAGCTCATGTCAGGAGATTGGCTCGGCCAGGGCAACTTTTGGATACCATTTTCTTCCTGCCAATTTTGGGTGTTTCTAGCAGTGTGACACGGTGCTCCATCTTCCTGGAACAACGTTGTGTTCTTGTCCACGAAACCCGAGGAATAAAGTGGCAAGAGTCCTTCCTCCAATATTTCGACGCATTTCGCAAAATTTATGTTGCCAATGCACTCCACTAAGCTCGATCTCGCACCAACCCAAACAGCTCCCTAAACCATCACGCTGAAACTACCATGCTTCACAGTTGGCTGCAATCTGTTGAGCCAAAACTCTTGGTGAGGCATTTTCTAGATCCATATCCTTC
>NW_013836432.1:0-408 GCF_000517525.1 Limulus polyphemus
TTTTTTCATCTAAACAAAACGATATTAATTTCTTAATGACCTAATACTTGTTCCAAAATAATCCGTGTTTCGTGCGCTAACTGACACGCTCTTCGAAAACATCAGTTTTTCTCGTTCTTCAATATTCACACTGAGTTCCATAACGTGTTACACGAAATGAGAAGGCAAAACAATAATTATATGGGTGGAGAAATTACAAAATTCATAAGAAAACAAACAAGATGAAACACTCGACAAATTAAGATAAGTTTATTGACGAATGTGACAACATTTTGGGCAACAGTTTCCAGTGAGAAGGTAACGGCTATAAGAAGAGACAAAGTATAATAAAGTGAAGCAATTGTGGATATTTTTATATATTCGGGAGCGTCAAAAAATTAAATAACATTTTTGCCCCGGGTATCCTTT
>NW_013836433.1:0-404 GCF_000517525.1 Limulus polyphemus
AATACATTAGTAGCATCAATGTTCAGAATACATTAGTAGCATCAATGCTAAGAACATTAGTAGCATCAATGTTAAGAACATTAGTAGCATCAATGTTAAGAACATTAGTAGCATCAATGTTAAGATTACATTAGTAGCATCAATGTTAAGAACATTAGTAGCATCAATGTTAAGAACATTAGTAGCATCAATGCTAAGAATACATTAGTAGCATCAATGCTAAGAATACATTAGTAGCATCAATGCTAAGAATACATTAGTAGCATCAATGTTAAGATTACATTAGTAGCATCAATGTTAAGATTACATTAGTAGCATCAATGTTAAGATTACATTAGTAGCATCAATGCTAAGAATACATTAGTAGCATCAATGCTAAGAATACATTAGTAGCATCAATGTTA
>NW_013836434.1:0-408 GCF_000517525.1 Limulus polyphemus
AGTATCGTTAAATTTTATGGCTTGTTATTGAGAGTACACAGTATCATTAAATCTTGTGTCTTCTTATTGACAGTACACAGTATTGTTAAATCTTTTGTCTTCTTATTGACAGTACACATTTTAGTTAAATCATGTTGATTGTTTGTGATAGTACACAGTATAGTTAAATCTTGTGTCTTCTTATCGACAGTACACAGTGTTATTAAATCTTGTGTCTTCTTATTGATAGTTCACATAATCGTTAAATCTTGTGGCTTTTTATTGATAGTACACAGTATCGTTAAATCTTGTGGCTTGTTATTGATAGTACACAGTATCGTTAAATCTTATGGCTTTTTATTAATAGCACACAGTATCGTTAAATCTTGTGTCTTCTTATTGACAGTACACAGTATTGTTAAATCTTTT
>NW_013836435.1:0-408 GCF_000517525.1 Limulus polyphemus
CGCTTTTAAATTTACTAATGTTTTCCATTTGTACTTCTTGCCACTGTTGTTGACTTTCCTGTAGTTGCTGCTGACTTTCCTGCAACTGTTGGAGACTTTCTTCCTGCTTCCTTTCTTGTTCCAGTTGCCACTGCTGTAATTTTTCTTCTTGTTTCTTTTCTTTTTCCTCCAACAACTGCTGTAATCTCTCTTCTAGTTCTTCTTGTTTCTTTTCTTTTTCCTCCAACAACTGCTGTAATTTCTCTCCTTGTTTCTTTACTTTTTCCTCAAACAACTGCTGTAATCTCTCTTCTTGTTTAATTTCTCGTTCTTCTTGTTTCTTTTATTGTTTATTTTCTCGTTCTTCTTGTTTCTTTTGCTGCTCTTGTATTGCTGCCACCAAGTTTGCTAAGCTGTAGTTTGATTTTC
>NW_013836436.1:0-406 GCF_000517525.1 Limulus polyphemus
GTGCCATACTTTCCAAGTCCTGTGCTAGCTTTTGCAGGCTCTCCCCTTTAGCACAGACTCTCGTCCTGAACCTAGCCCTGTAGACTTCTGACTGGTTTTGGGTTCCGTACCTGAGTTCTAGAGCCGCTACCAGTGCTCTATAGTTGTGCCTATCGTCTGCTGACAACTGTCCAAGCATTTCCAGTGGTTGTCCTTTCAAGCTCGATGCCAGATATACTGCTTTCTGCTCCTCTGTCCATCCATTCATCTCTGCCAGTAGCTCAAATTGTGCTCTATATGCTTCCCACGGTGCCTTCCCATCGAATTCCTGTTGGTTCCTTCGTACTGGATCACCCCTATTGCTGGCATTCATATCTGGGATTTGACTTCTAACAGGACTGAAGATGTCTGCATTAGGGTTTAGCTG
>NW_013836437.1:0-425 GCF_000517525.1 Limulus polyphemus
TGAAGGTAATGTGTGTATAGACAGTGAGTAATTGATCTGCAGTCAGAAGTATTATTGATAACGTTCGTTGTTATAGCGTTTGTTTAGCGCGATTGTTGAAGTTGAGTGTATTGGTAAAGTTGTATTCGGTAAGAATAAACCAGTTTTATTAAGTAAAGAACTTGTGTCGCTAAAGTTTCGTCGGAACGAAGTTACGGAAAGATAATTAACAAACGGAGACGTAACAATAGCAATAACCTGAGTAGAAATAGCTATTTGATTATTCTTACTTGTCTTTAATGGCAATAATCTGAGTAGAAATAGTTATTTGATGTTCTTACTGGTCTTGAATGGCAATAACCTGAGTAGAAATAGCGTTATTTGATGATTCTTACTGGTCTTGAATGGCAATAACCTGAGAAGAAATAGCCGTTATTTGATGATTC
>NW_013836438.1:0-408 GCF_000517525.1 Limulus polyphemus
AAAAAATTTCGAGAAGATCCGTCCAAATGGAACGAAGTACTGGTACAAAACGCAAAACGTTCCATAACTCCTTTAAAACAAACAGTAGGAAGGTAAAACTCTGCATATTACTAGGCAACGTTAAAGTGTACCTACATACCAAATTTGGTGAAGAATCATCATTTTAGGACTGTTTGGTAACAAGAAATCGAAAAACAATCAGTAACTAAAAGCTTCCCTGCAGTACACATACGCTTCCAGAAAAGCCAATACAAGAGTAACATAAAACGACCACAAAGGTCGAAAAAATGATAATAGAAGGCTAGAATTTTTCATTTAAATACGCAAGTATGCAACAAACGTTCTTGAAAAAATTTCGAGAAGATCCGTCCAAATGGAACGAAGTACTGGTACAAAACGCCAAACGCT
>NW_013836439.1:0-408 GCF_000517525.1 Limulus polyphemus
TCAGTTTTATGTTATTTGATACGGTAACATGAGTGTACGCGAGTCACATCATTGTAACTTCTGTATTGTTAGCTAGGCATGGATGAATGGTCAATATAATAAAAATAATCAATATATATAAATGTATAATGTTATGAGATTGAAGATATTTCGTCTAAACATTTATGTTTTTGTGTTATAATTTGTGTTCATTCTAGAATGAAAGAGGCATAATTTGTTTATTTCCTAATTTTTTATGGTGGTTTCAAGATTAGACAAATTTACCGAACCCATACAGAGATTAATTATTGAAAATAACAATTAAAATGTAAAGTTTTTCTTAATAAATGTTTGATAACTATCTGGACATTATAAAGATTTCGCATTTGAAATTTTACAATTTTCTGATGCATAAAAGTATTTTTAATC
>NW_013836440.1:0-408 GCF_000517525.1 Limulus polyphemus
TCACTTTGAAGCAAAAACATGTCGATGTCCTCTTTAATACCTTCCACACTTGCATACGTTTTCCCATTAAGATGGTGTTGCAGCGAACTGATGGTGCCGTATCTGGAGAATATGGTGGTGGGGGAGAACTTCCCAACCCAACTCCATAATCTTGTGTTGTGTCAAACGTGCCACATGTGGATGTGCATTGTCATGGAGAAGAAAACTTTTCCAATTGACGAGTGAAGGGCATTTCTGACGAAGGGCTTGACTGAAACGTTCCAGTTGCTGACTACAAATATTTGCATTGACATTTTGCTGTGGATTGAGGAGTTCGAAATGAATTACTCCTTTGATGTACTACCAACTGCAAAGCATCACTTTCTGCAGATGGAGTCCAGGTTTTTGGGTCAGAAGTGGTTTTTGTCT
>NW_013836441.1:0-408 GCF_000517525.1 Limulus polyphemus
GCAGTATACGTGGCAACGAGCTTGAAGGGACAACCACTGAAAATACTTGGGCAGTTGTCAGCAGACGACAGGCACAACTAAAGAGCACTGGTAGCAGCTCTAGAACTCAGGTAGGGAACTCAAAATCAGTCTGAAGTATACGGGGCTAGGCTTAGGACGAGAGTCCGTGCTAAAGGGGAGAGCCTGCAAGAGCTGGCACAGGACTTGAAAAGTATGGCACACAAGGCCTACCCAACTGCCCCACCCGATCTCCTCAAGTTGTTGCTGAGAGATCAGTTTGTAGATGCCTTGGACAGTCCACAACTTAAGATACAAGTGAAGTAAGCACACCCCTCTACTATGCAGGATGCAATAGCCAGAGCTCTTGAATTTGAATCCTACATTACGTCCAGCACAGAGGTACCAAGG
>NW_013836442.1:0-687 GCF_000517525.1 Limulus polyphemus
TTTCTGAATTTATAACCACAATATTCATCTTTAGCCTTACTTGGTACAACTACTCCATGAACACTTAGGTGTAACTCTAGTTACCGAATTTATAACCACCATACTGATCTTCAGCCTTACTTGGTACAACTACTCCATCAACACCTTGGTGTAAATCTAGATACCGAATTTATAACCACCATACTCATCTTTAGCCTTACTTGGTACAACTACTCCATAAACTCCTAGGTGTAACTCTAGTTACAGAATTTATAACCACCAAACTCATCTTTAGCCTTACTTGGTACAACTACTCCATAAACACTTAGGTGTCACTCTAGTTACCGTATTTATAACCAACTTTCTCATTTTTAAAGTTATTTTATACAACAACTCCACGAACACTTAGGTTTAACTTTAGTTACGGAATTTATAACCACCATACTCATCTTTTGCTTTACTTGGTACAACTACTCCATGAACACCTACGTTTAACTCTAGTTACATATTTTATAACCACCATTCTCATTTTTAGCCTTACTTGGTAGAACTACTCGATGAACACTTTGGTGGTTATAAATTCGGTAACTAGAGTGACACCTAATTCATCTTTAGCCTTACTTGGTACAACTACTCTATGAACACTTAGGTTTAACTCTAGTTACCGAATTTATAACCACCATACTCATTTTTAGCCTTACTTGGTAC
>NW_013836443.1:0-408 GCF_000517525.1 Limulus polyphemus
GAAGAGAGATTAAAGCAGTTGTTGGAGGAAAAAAGAAAAGAAATAAGAAGAAAGATTACATCAGTTGTTGGAGTGAAAGAAAAGAAACGAGAAGAGAGACAACAGCAGTGGCAAGAAAACCTGCAACAGTGACAGCTTGAACGACAAAATAAACAAGAAGGGAGATTACAGCGGTTGTTGGAGGAATAAGAAAAGAAACAAGGAGAACGAAAAAAGAAACAAAAAGAGAGACAACAACAGTGGCAGCTCGAATTGTAAAATAAACAAGAGAGACTACAGCAGTGGTTGGAGGAGAAAGAAAATGAACAAGAAGAGAGACTACAGCAGTGGTTGGAGGAGAAAGAAAATAAACAAGAAGAAAGGCTCCAACATTTGAGAGAAAGCCAGCATACACAAATGGAAAAGATT
>NW_013836444.1:0-408 GCF_000517525.1 Limulus polyphemus
AACTACCTTGCATGTAGATAGTACAGTACTTTACTATAATAAAACATACATATTTATGCTAATCTGAGACTAGCTCTCCTTTCAGTGTTACAACAACATGATGATTTGTTGACTTTTCATTTGATGTTTGTGAATTTTATGTGAACACCCATGAAATTGTTTAAGCTATATTTCATGCAAAATTGCTTCCAGATTTAATCTCTTAGTACCTATTTTTTAAAAAAATTCTGCGGGAACAAGTCCTCAGCACCCCCCCCCTTTTCGAACATTTTGCATACGGGTCTGCAGATATTTTATTACAACTCGACACACCTTTTATTCATCGTTTTTCTTGCAGATAACAATGCATTCACTTGAAGGTAAAATGTAAACTTTTATTTGTTTCTTTGAAGTTAAGCACAAAGCTAC
>NW_013836445.1:0-408 GCF_000517525.1 Limulus polyphemus
CCAATGATTGATTTCCTAAAAGCGAATGTTGTGCGCCCTGCTTGAGAGAAGGTGTCTAGTCTAAGTCCTGTGACAAAGCACTATTGGGCACAATGAGACCAGTTAAAGCTTGCAGATGGTATTCTTGTTCGGAGATGGGAAACTACCGATGGGAAAGTGACGACTTGGCAAACAGTTATACCGGGGAGGTTACGGGAAGTTGTGTTGCGTCAATCCCATGATAGTTTAACAGGAGGACATCTCGGAATTAAGAATTACCGATGATAGGACATTTCCTGATGAAGCAGATGAATCCTACATGAAGCAGAAGCCAGCGAGACGGAGACCAGTACGGAGAAGATACGTCCCGTAAAATTAAGAGACTTTGTTGAACTGTAATTTTGTGTTTGTAATTCTGTACATTTTAAT
>NW_013836446.1:0-408 GCF_000517525.1 Limulus polyphemus
AAAGTAACTATTAGAGGACTGGTATCGACACAAAGCTATTATATAGGTGACTATTAGAGGACTGGTATCGACACAAAGCTATTGTTTAAAAGTGACTATTAGAGGACTGGTATCGACACAAAGCTATTGTTTAAAAGTGACTATTAGAGGACTGGTATCGACACAAAGCTATTGTATAGGTGACTATTAGAGGACTGGTATCGACACAAAGCTATTGTATAAGTGACTATTAGAGGTGTGGTATCGACACAAAGCTATTGGATAGGTGACTATTAGAGGACTGGTATCGACACAAAGCTATTGTATAGGTGACTATTAGAGGTCTGGTATCGACACAATGCTATTGTATAGGTGACTATTAGAGGACTGGTATCGACACAAAGCTATTGTTTAAAAGTGACTATTAGA
>NW_013836447.1:0-408 GCF_000517525.1 Limulus polyphemus
GTACCTCAGGGATCAGTCTTAGGGCCTTTGCTCTTTTTGATTTACATCAATGACATAGATGAAGGAACAGTCAATAAATTACTTAAACTTACAGATGATATTAAGGTATTGGGTGTTGCTAGCTGTGAAGAGGATGCTGCTGATTTACAAAAGGATTTAGCTCATTTAGTGAGTTGGGCAAATAAATGACAGATATGTTTTAATTATAGTAAATGCAAGATAATGTATGTGGGTTATCATAATTGGAATTATAAGTATAATTTGGATGGGAATAACCTTAACAGTGTTATGAAGGAAAAGAATCTTGGTGTAACAGTTGATCAGTCTCTAAAGCCATCCAAGCAGTGTGTTGTTGCTAGTGGTAGGGCAAACAGGATTTTAGGTTGGATCTACAGAAATATTAAATAC
>NW_013836448.1:0-405 GCF_000517525.1 Limulus polyphemus
CATCAATTTTTGTGTGTCACGTGGTATGTTGAAAGCAGCACTGGTTCAAATTAGATGTTTGTGAAGTCAAAATACTAAATCTTTAGTTTCATACAAATTAGAAACTCAAGTTACCGATATTGATAAGCTAGAATATAAAATAATAGCCTCTTATCTTTTCAATCTGCTAAGATATTGCTCATGTAATAAATCAAACACAGTGGCACCTCACCCACCTCTTTCCACTTTTGGAAATGCTCCTTTATATACACTTACTTCTATATATGACATAAATAACCAATTGGAAGCTCAGAATGTCCCCTAGTGGCTTTTCCAGCCATTTTAACATGCTTGGCACAATTTCTTTCTTTTGAACCAACATTTCAAGGAGGTAGGATGTGTCTTTAGTCTGATCGAAGTTTCATA
>NW_013836449.1:0-403 GCF_000517525.1 Limulus polyphemus
TATTCATAGTTCTTCTAGTTCTTATTGTTAACGCATTCATAAATAAAACAAATATTTAAAAAAATGCAAATAACTATTAATCCACCTGACAAAGATATTATTAATAAATTAAAAGAACTATTTATACTACAAAGCCAATAGGTTTGTGAAAATATTAGCTGTTTTACATACAACTTTTAAAAACTTTTTTTTTTGAAAAAAATATCTATCAACGACTCTGGAGTTGAGCATTATATTGTTGACAATGAAAAAATTAAAATGTAAAAATCAATAGAATATCGTATATCTAGACGATTTACTCGTGTCATTCTCCGTTATAAATCTTACATGAAATACGTAATGATATTTTAAACAAACCACGGTATCCATAGAAATAATTCATTTATCTATCTTCTTTTTTTTC
>NW_013836450.1:0-407 GCF_000517525.1 Limulus polyphemus
AGCCTTTTATGTTTTCATTAAAACATCAATTATTATAAACAAAGTTATTTTGAATGACGTAGGTTTTCACCTCTTGTCTCAACGTATTGATATTTTCAACAGCTATCTTGTAAAACAAATTTCACAACACAGTGTTTCAGCTTATACGATAAAAACAAAATAATCCACAACATAAAAGAGTGTTATATATATATATTGTTGCCTAGTCTAATGAATAGCAGTTCTTTGGACATGTCCTATAATTCCTTATTACATTGTTTTGTTTGTTTGTTTGTTTTTGGAATTTCGCGCAAAGCTACACGAGGGCTATCTGCGCTAGCCGTCCCTAATTTAGCAGTGTAAGACTAGAGGGAAGGCAGCTAGTCATCACCACCCACCGCCAACTCTTGGGCTACTCTTTTACCAAC
>NW_013836451.1:0-409 GCF_000517525.1 Limulus polyphemus
TACTATCACTAACAAGCCACAAGAATTAACAATACTGTGTACTATCACTAACAAGCCAAAAGATTTAAAGATACTGTGTACTGTCAATAAGAAGACACAAGATTTAACGATAGTGTGTACTGTCAATAAGAAGACACTAAGATTTAACGATACTGTGTACTGTCAATAAGAAGACACAAGATTTAACGATACTGTGTACTGTCAATAACGAAGACACAAGATTTAACATACTGTGTACTGTCAATAAGAAGACACAAGATTTAACGATACTGTGTACTGTCAATAAGAAGACACAAGAATTAACGGTACTGTGTACTTTCAATAAGAAGACAACAAGATTTAACAATACTGTGTACTGTCAATAAGAAGACACAAGATTTAACGATAATGTGTACTGTCAATAAGAAGA
>NW_013836452.1:0-407 GCF_000517525.1 Limulus polyphemus
CGTATTTGTATAAAAGAAAACTGTGTGTATCAATCTTGTTGGCAAATACCATAAACTGACTGTATAGAGTGTGGTCACAAGTAAATAGACACCACCTTTCAGAAAAAATGAAATTTTTCAGTCATATTCACATGAATTGATATATTTATAAGTTAATTAATATTTAATAGATCTTCCTTTCGCTTCGTGGAGTTTGTTGATCCTTTGGGGCATCGTGAGAATCATCTCGTCAGTTTTAGATTGTGGGATTTTCGCCCACTCTTGCTTCAAAACTTGGAGTAGATCGCTCTTCGAAGTGGTTTTTTGGTTGTTTCTTGACTTGCCAGTCGAGTATTGGCCAAAGGTTTTTTAATGGGGTTCTTGTCAGGAGATTGGCTCGGCCAGGGTAACTTCTGGATACCATTTTC
>NW_013836453.1:0-406 GCF_000517525.1 Limulus polyphemus
AGCGAGTTGATTACGATTTGATGTAGGTATAATTCACTTAACAGGAAGCTAGCTAGCTTTGTCCTTCGTTATTTATCAGCCACACACAACGACTTTTCCACCGTGACGTTATGTAATGTTTTCGTAAAAATACAGTGGATGAGAATCCATTGAAGTTAAATGAGTTGTAATGTTCGAACTTTGTAAATGCTCCTGGTCAAATATCTGAAGTTTTCCGATTGATAAGCATTATAACAATCACAGTTATAACTTCCGAAGGTTATAGCACACTGACTATAGCAAACTAATAATGGATACTCTCTTCTTTTTTTTTTTTTCGCGCGTGGTGTTGGTTATATTTATAGGCGTGTGGAGGCTTTCTAGAAAATTCAGATTAAGTAACAATGCAAATTTAAGCGTTTACGTG
>NW_013836454.1:0-408 GCF_000517525.1 Limulus polyphemus
GTGCTGTTCGAGCTGCCATTGTTGCAGGTTTTCTTGCAACTGCTGTTGTCTATCTTCTTGTTTATTTTCTCATTCTTCTTGTTTCTTTTGTTGTTCTTGTATTGCTGCCATCAAATCTGCTAAGCTGTAGTTGATTTGCCACTTCTCGTTTCCATTTTTTTCTTCTTTTCCGTCCCACTCTCTGACACCAATTTGTTACGTCTCCATTCGTTTGTTAATTTTCCTTAAAAATTCTTTCCAAAGAAACCTTAGCGATACAAGTCCTTTCTTAAATAAAACTGGTTTATTCTTTCCGAATACAACTTTGAAATTCACTTAATTTCCACGGTCACGCTAAAGCTTAAACAAACGTTATAATTCACCACCAACGACTCTCGTTCTCGACTCAGTTGTCAGTCTTTCTCTGTC
>NW_013836455.1:0-408 GCF_000517525.1 Limulus polyphemus
ATTCTGTACTTTAGATTCAGTGGGTTCATTCTACGTTCATTGTTAATACAAGTTAAAACATCAGTAACACTTCCAATACAGATCTATAGTCTAAAGATGATTCTGTACTTTAGATTCAGTGGGTTTATTCTACGTTCACTGTTAATACAAGTTAAAACATCAGTAACACTTCCAATACAGATCTAAAGTCTAAAAATGATTCTGTACTTTACATTCAGTGGGTTCATTCTACATTCATTGTTAATACAAGTTAAAACATCAGTAACACTTCCAATACAGATCTATAGTCTAAAGATGACTCTGTACTTTAGATTCAGTGGGTTCATTCTACGTTCATTGTTAATACAAGTTAAAACATACAGTAACACTTCCAATACAGATCTATAGTCTAAAGATGATCTATACTTT
>NW_013836456.1:0-252 GCF_000517525.1 Limulus polyphemus
CTTCTTATTGACAGTGCACAGTATCGTTAAATCTTGTGTCTTCTTTTTGACAGTACACAGTATCGTTAAATCTTGTTTCTTCTTATTGACAGTACACAGTATCGTTAAATCTTCTTTCTTCTTATTGACAGGACACAGTATAGTTAAATCTTCTTTCTTCTTATTGACAGGACACATTATTGCTAAATTTTGTGTTTTCCTACTGACAGTACACATTATCGTTGAATATTGTGTCTTCTTATTGACAGTACA
>NW_013836457.1:0-625 GCF_000517525.1 Limulus polyphemus
TACACACTTACCATGGATCTGTTGTTCATGTCCTGTAACTACACACACAACATGAATCTGTGGGTCTGTTGTTCATGTCCTGTAACTAAACACACTTACCATGGTTCTGTGGGTCCGTTGTTCATGTCCTATAACCACACACTTACCATGGATCTATGGGTCTGTTGTTCTTGTCCTATAACTACACACTTACCATGGATCTGTGGGTCTGTTGTTCGTGTCCTGTAACCACACACACTTACCATGGTTCTATGGGTCCGTTGTTCATGTCCTATAACCACACACACTTTCCATGGATCTGTAAGTCTGTTCTTCATGTCCTATAACCACACACACTTAACATGGATCTGTGGGTTTCTTGTTCATGTCCTGTAACCACACACTTACCATGGTTCTATGGGTCCGTTGTTCATGTCCTATAACTACACACACTTACAATGGATCTATGGGTCTGTTGTTCATGTCCTATAACCACACACACACTTACCATGGTTCTATGGGTCTGTTGTTCATGTCCTATAACCACACACACTTACCATGGTTCTATGGGTCCGTTGTTCATGTCCTATAACCACACACTTACCATGGTTCTATGGGTCCGTTGTTCATGCCCTATAACCACACA
>NW_013836458.1:0-423 GCF_000517525.1 Limulus polyphemus
TTTAATATATCACTTTTACTATGGCTTTCATTTGTAGAGTTACTGTGGGTTTAATATATCACTTTTACTATGGCTTTCATTTGCAGATTTACTGTGGTTTTAATATATCACTTTGTAATGTGTGAACCTATCGTTTTTTATACTAGAATCATCCAAGATTTACAGAAGCTATGCTGAGAACAGCTAATAAACTCTGTTTTCTCTCAATTTCAAGAGCGTGAACGCTCTCCAAGTTGACATTTTATGTTGTACTGTACGGGGCTAGACACGTGTGTTAAAGATCATTGTACGGGGCTAGACACGTGTGTTAAAGATCATTGTACGGGACTATGACACGTGTGTTAAAGATCGTTGTACTTGGCTATGACACGTGTGTTAAAGATCGTTGTACAGGACTAGACACGTGTATTTAAAGATCGTTGT
>NW_013836459.1:0-406 GCF_000517525.1 Limulus polyphemus
ACTGAAAATAACAGATAGAATATAAATGTTTTTCTTAAGGAACATTTGATAACTATCTCAACATTATAGAGATTTTGAATGTGAAATTAGAAAATTTTGTGATTCATAAATGTATTTTTAATTATAAAATAAAAATTACTTTGCATGATAGATAGGCAACATGCGAAAAGAAAAAAATAGACATGAGAAAAACATTGCTTTATAAACTTTAAAACTTAATAAAAAAAATTAGATATTTTGCATATGTAAGCATTGTAATGTTTACTGATAATCTGCCAAATTTTGTTAACATATGCTTACTATTAAAATTATAGCATGAAAACTATAACAAGCACAAAGTGGTTAAGAGGTCGATCCTAGGAACCAAGACCGTCAAGAAAGAGTTAGGAGAAGTGATCCATGACAA
>NW_013836460.1:0-407 GCF_000517525.1 Limulus polyphemus
TTTTTTTCAAAATTTGGTAAAAACATGGCCTTTGGTTTTAGGTGAAAATATGAATTTTTTAGGAAAATGGAAAAAAGTGTTTTTTTGACGCAAAATTAATAGAAAAATACCCGATAGTGCTTATTTCGTTGAAAAACTCAAAATTGAAACATTATAGCATTGACGAAAAACATTATGTCACTATAAATGCTAGAAAAATGAACTTTCGCTAACCCTGAGTAAAAATAATCCAAAATGTGGAGTTTATATGATAAGAAGACTACATGGTTTTCTATAGTTGAATTGTGTTTGAATGATGTCATTCTTAAAGCTCTTCTTTGTTTATAATATAATTGAAGACAAAAACAACAACAATAAATCGACACTATCCGAAAATTTGATAAGAGATTATGAAATAACTATTAGAG
>NW_013836461.1:0-407 GCF_000517525.1 Limulus polyphemus
TCAAGCATTGGGCTTCCTTGCGGATGTTCTTTTATCCTACCCCAAATTATCTTCTCTGACATAGGGGGTATTCTAGTTGACTTAAGTGCTGTGACATGCAAATCAACAGATGTAGCAACACATACTGGAATTTGGCCTTTGTTGTTTCTAATCGTCATTTTATCAAAGTTAACTACACATTTCCTCGGTAGTAAGTAGTCCAACCCTAGTATGAATTGGTCTTCAATGTCAGCCAAGTATACTTTCTCTCTGTTCTTCATGCCCATGAGCTCGATAGTTACCCACACTGGTCCACACAACCTTGCATTATGTCCTGTCACACCACAGAGCTTCTGTACAGCTTCTGGTACTCCTTTGTGATCCAGCACCTTGATACTCACAAGGGTTTGCTGAAACGCAGAATCTAT
>NW_013836462.1:0-408 GCF_000517525.1 Limulus polyphemus
GCAGACTAAAGTCATCAGTGGGTCATAGAACGATACTAGCTATAGGGTCCTATTTAATCCAGTCGGTCTTAAACAAACACGTGTAGATATGTTCTAAATATATGAGTTATTTAACAAACTGGCTACAGACTAAGGTCAACAGTCGGTCAGAGAACGATACGAGCTATTGGGTCCTATTTAATCAAGTCGGTCTTAAACAAACACGTGTAGATATGTTGTAAATATATGAGTTAATTGACAAACTGGCTACAGACTAAAGTCAACAGTGGGTCATGGAACGGTACTAGCTATTGGGTCCTATTTAATCAAGTCGGTCTTAAACAAACACATGTAGATATGATGTAAATATATGAGTTAATTAATAAACTGGCTGCAGACTAAAGTCAACAGTGGGTCATAGAACGATAA
>NW_013836463.1:0-408 GCF_000517525.1 Limulus polyphemus
AGTTTTTCTTCATTACCCATTCAAGCCGTCTCCAGCCATTATTATTCTTGATCTCGTTTTTGTCGTGTGTGTGCGTGACTAATTCTTGTTCTCGTACTTGGCTTGAGTATACACAGTTTCACCATGCTCTATCCCAGCAACTAGTTTAAGTCTTAATTAAAAGCCGTCCTGTAAATCAAAACTCAATTCACGCTGTGTGGAAATAAACACCATTTGCTCGATTTGTACATTAGTGTTTGTTTCAACTTCTTTTTCAACTTGTGCTAATTTTAGTCTCTGTAAGACATTACGGGAAATTGCGTTTTTCGAATACTTGATACGGATATCAGTGTGCCTTAATACTGTGATATTGTTGCGTCATCGAGGTCACGTGACTGGTGTGGCGCCACCTATTTTCTAGAACTATCC
>NW_013836464.1:0-408 GCF_000517525.1 Limulus polyphemus
GTTTACGGTAAAATGTTATTAAAATAAAAGTTAATTATAACACATTGTCACTATCTATGTATTCACAATATATTTATTGTTTACGGGAAATGTTATTAAAATAAAAGTCAATTATAATACACTGTCACTATGTAATTAAAATGTACTTAAAATATTTACAAAAATGTAAATATGTAGTGATGCATATCAGTTAAATATGATTTCTGTATTTAATTAAACTGTACATTTCTAAAATATAATTATCAATGATAAAACTTCAATTACAGCATACCATGCCCCGACATAATGTCAGACAATCAACTGAGAATATTGTTGCGTCAGCGAGTCACATGACCACCGTGACCCAACGTTTCTAGAACAATCATGTACTTTGGCGAATGTTCAAGTTCTTACTAGAAATAGGGTACG
>NW_013836465.1:0-487 GCF_000517525.1 Limulus polyphemus
AGAAACTACATAAAAAGCGACTCCTTTGTTTTCTTAATTTTAACTTCATAAAACCCAATAACCTGTAGCAGCCCCTTTTCTGTAGAGATTGGTTGTATTGGACTTCCGTAAAAATGTTTCCTCTTCCAGTTAAATCTCAAATGGTGTTCCTGTGTTAATTAAACATTAATGTGACTTTAGTTATTTACAGATGTATTCTCATTGTATATTATAAATAATTTACATCCATGAATTTCATAACCTTGTTGGAATTGTTTTTATCAGTTATTATTATTAAATAAGTATATGAGTGTACATCTTACCAAAAAATACAAGAACCAATAATCATGCTCCAACGGCGTCCAATGAGACAACCTAGTTTTCCTCCAAAGTAAAGCAAAGAACATGTAGAGATATACGAGTAAAACATCCAGCTAGTTTCTTCATATGTTGTGTCCTTCTTGACTCTTTGTCTCAGGTAAGAAGTTAAGTAAGGAGTGAGGTTTCC
>NW_013836466.1:0-941 GCF_000517525.1 Limulus polyphemus
TTTTTTTTTATTATATCACGAAGGCAAACACATATTTGTAGAGAAAAGTAAAATAATGTTCATATTGTTAAATTTCCAAATCCAGATTTGTAACGAGTCCACGTTTGGTAAAAGTCCTCAACCGGGTCTCCAAAATCGCCCCTTTTTTGAATGAACTAATGAAATAGAGAGAGACAATAATTTATTATGTTATGTAAACTGAATTTAAATTTTAAGAAATTAATCATGTGCTCTTTTATGAGGTATGACAGAATTTACCAATAATAATAATTAATACAAGGAAGACAAATAAACAGAAATATTACTAGTAACATATATATCTCACCTCAACTCAATTCTTCTGCATATCAGTGATATAACACTCTAACAATAATGTCAAACTTTATATGCTGTAATCTAGAACAAATAGTTTAAGTGTGGTTTCATACTTACATGTGTTGTGCAACCTAGTGTTTATGTTACAAGCATACGGATTCTGAATTCGTATTAACTGTTTTTTATTTAATAAATAGCTTTACAATAGTTTTAAAAGAAAAAAATGGATTACCTAACCAAAATTGTATCAACATTACAAGAAATTAGAATATGGAATATACAAAAATATAGATGTATTATGTATGAAAAGAATATGATGTCATTTCCTGTTCACCCTGTTAAAGATAATGTACTTTAGTACCATTTATCATTGATAGATAGCGATAAATAAATGTATATCATGACAAGTTATATTTATAATTTGTTTAATCTACCGAATGAAAATTCTCACCTACGTCACCCTTGTACGTTTTATAACTCATTTTATACAGTTCCCTTTCACTTCGCACCAAGAATTCATCATATTTTGCATATCTTTGATCACCTTCCATATCTTCTAAATCGATTCGAAGTACCATATTGTTTTGATTGGTTAAAGTATGTTCTTGAGGAATATCTGAGGGTTT
>NW_013836467.1:0-407 GCF_000517525.1 Limulus polyphemus
ACAACAATGTCATTATTATTTATATTTTTGCTTACATCCATTATAATACCGTTGTATGAAATATCACTCATTCAACAAGTCTTAGGTCATTATATGCGATTAGAGAATAATAAAAAAAAAGAGAACTAGTCTCGGAATTGCACAAACAAACACAACCATCTCATCCTATTACGCGGGCCCGACATGGCCAGGTGGTTAGGGAGCTCGACTCCCCGTCCCACCAAACATGCTCGCCCTTTCAGCCGTAGGGGCGTAATAATGTGACGGTCAATCCCACTATTCGTTGGTAAAAGAGTAGCCCAAGAGTTGGCGGTGGGTGGTGATGACTAGTTGCCTTCCCTCTAGTCTTACACAGCTAAATTAGGGACGGCTAGCGCAGATAGCCCTCGTGTAGTTTGCGCGAAATT
>NW_013836468.1:0-408 GCF_000517525.1 Limulus polyphemus
TTAAACAAGTTGAATATACAGTTTGGCTATTAGAGTTATCAAACAAGTTGAAAATACAGTTTGTCTATTAGAGTTATCAATCAAGTTGAATATATAGTTTATCTATTAGAGTTATGAAACAAGTTGAATACATAGTTTGTATATTAGAGTTATCAAACAAGTTGAATATATAGTTTATCTATTAGAGTTATCAAACAAGTTGAATATACATATATATATAGTTTGTTTATTAGAGTTATCAAACAAGTTGAATATACATATATATAGTTTGTCTATTAGAGTTATCAAACAAGTTGAATATATAGTTTGTTTATTAAAGTTATTAAGCAAGTTGAATATATAGTTTGTTTATTAGAGTTATTAAACAAGTTGAATATACATATATATAGTTTGTCTATTAGAGTTATC
>NW_013836469.1:0-408 GCF_000517525.1 Limulus polyphemus
TTTCTGGTATGGAACTTCCTTGATATCTTATCGAGGGTTTACGATGAGCGGGTTGATGTAAGTACGATTCGCCGGGAAGCTAGCTAGTTTTGTCTCCTTGGCCACACACGCTGTTTTCTACCATTGAAGTTAGGTGATGTTTTCGTAAAAGTATTAATGTCCGATGAGAATCCATTGAAGTTAAATGATTTGTAACGTCCGAAATTTATAAATATTTCTGGTCAGATATCTTAAATTTTCAGACTGATAAGCGTTATAACAATCACAGTTATAGCTTTCGAAGTTTTATATCACACCGATATATAGCGAACTAATAATAGACACTCTTCTGGCGCGTGGCGTTAGTTATATTTATAGCCGTGAGAAGGTTTTCTAGAAAAATTCAGTCTTACAGAACGATACTGGTTA
>NW_013836470.1:0-1403 GCF_000517525.1 Limulus polyphemus
TATCTACATGTGTTTGTTTAAGACCGACTGGATTAAATAGCACCCAATAGCTAGTATCGTTCTATGACCCACTGTTGACTTTATTCTGCAGCCAGTTTGTTAATTAACTCATATATTTACAACATTTCTACATGTGTTTGTTTAAGACAGACTGGATTAAATAGGTCGCAATAGCTAGTATCGTTCTTTCACCCACTGTTGACTTTAGTCTGCAGCCAGTTTGTTAATTAACTCATATATTTACTACATATCTACATGTGTTTGTTTAAGACCGACTGGATTAAATAGGACCCAATACGTAGTATCGTTCTATGACCCACTGTTGACTTTATTCTGCAACCATTGTGTTAATTAACTCATATATTTACAACATATCTACATGTGTTTGTTCATTGTCTGCAGACTAAAGTCAACAGTGGGTCATAGAACGATACTAGCTATTGCGTCCTATTTAATCCAGTCGGTCTTGAACAAACACATGTAGATATGTTGTAAATATATGAGTTAATTAACACAATGGCTGCAGAATAAAGTCAACAGTGGGTCATAGAACAAGTAAATATATGAGTTAATAAACACTCAAGTCGGACTTAAGGAAACACATGTAGATATGTTGTAAATATATGAGTTAATAAACACATTGTCTGCAGATTAAAGTCACCAGTGGGTCATAGAACGAAACTAGCTATTCCGTGCTATTTAATCCAGTCGGTTTTAAACAAACACATGTAGATATGTTGTAAATATATGAGTTAATTAACAAACTGGCTGCAGACTAAAGTCAACAGTGGGTCATAGAACGATACTAGCTATTGGGTCCTATTTAATCCAGTCGGTCTTAAACAAACACATGTAGATGTATTGTAAATATATTAGGTAATTAACAAACTGGTTGCAGACTAAAGTCAACAGTGTGTGATAGAACGATACTAGCTTTTGTGTACTCTTTAATCCAGTCGGACTTAAGGAAACACATGTAGATATGTTAAAGTCAACAGTGGGTCATAGAACGATACTAGCTATTGGGTCCTATTTAACGTCTGCAGCCAATCTGTTTATTAACTCATCTATTTACAACACATCATCATTGGTTACATCAAGTCCGAGTGGATTAAATAGATCCAATAACAATTATGGTTCTATGACCACTGTTGACTTTAGTCTGCAACCAGTTTGTTAATTAACTCATGTATATTTACAACATATTTACATGTGTTTGTTTAAGACCGACTGGATTAAATAAACCCATTAGCTAGTATCGTTCTATGACCCACTGTCGACTTTAGTCTGTAGCCAGTTTAGTAATTAACTCATATATTTACAACAATATCCACATGTGTTTGTTTAAGACCGACTGGATTAAGTAGGACCCAATAGCTAGTATCGTTCTATGACCCACTGTT
>NW_013836471.1:0-813 GCF_000517525.1 Limulus polyphemus
ATAGTTAGATCACTGTGGTAAAAAAAACAAAAAAACAACAACATCAAAACACACACACACACACACACACATTAAAATTAAGTTTCCATAACGACGAGCGGAAAGAAATATATTTTAAATTGGTATCAAAATTATGACAACATTTACATTACTAGCTTTTTTTTTAACGTAAATTGCTAATAAGATTTAGACAAAAGTATTTTCTTCGTTTTTTTTTCAGTTGTTGATAAAGACTAAAACTGTTTTGTGGATGAAAATCAGTTTGTTCCTGTTCAAAAACCATCTGAAGGATGGTATAGTTGGTGTTCAAAAACAATCTGAAGGATGGTATAGTTGGTGTTCAAAAACCATCTGAAGGATGGTATAGTTGGTGTTCAAAAACAATCTGAAGGATGATATATTTGTGTTCAAAAACAATCTGAGGGATGGTATAGTTGGTGCTCAAAAACAATCTAAAGGATGGTATAGTTGGTGTTTGTAGCTTATTCTCGCGGGAATGGTTGATTGAGGAAATGAATTTTGTTTGATGTTAGAAAATATCTGTTGAACGCATGCAGATTTAGAAAGAGTGCAATGAATACAACTTCTACCACAGGATCTATAACTCGAAATTGTTACAGAACTGTTCTGCTGAATTGTTTTGAGTGCAATGAATACAACTTATACCACAGGATCTATAACTCGAAATTAAATTTCGAGTTATAGATCCTGTGGTATAAGTTGTATTCATTGCACTCAAAACAATTCAGCAGAACAGTTCTGTAACAATTTCGAGTTATAGATCCTGTGGTAGAAGTTGTATTCATTGCACTC
>NW_013836472.1:0-889 GCF_000517525.1 Limulus polyphemus
CACGACTTTAAGTGGTGGGTATCAATTTTAAGTTTTTTGTTGGTTGGTTTTCGTTTTTATATTATTTTAAATCTACCAGTAGGTGGCTTAATACGCAAGTTTGAAATCAAGGTATTTTTCAAGATTAATAAGCACGAGTTTCACGATTGGAATTAATCATTGAACAAATAACAACTGAATGTCGTCAGAATGACCAATAGTAAACAGGAACTGCGTATAAAAGAAACTCTATTGACTAATAGACTTAAACAAACATTAAAGGGACAAAGCAAGCTTGTTTATTTAAATATATATTTTTCTTTCTGTTATTAGTGACCATTCTTTGTTGTGAAAGCACAGAGCTTTTCAAATGTAAGAAACTCAAATCTGATGATATAAAGGTTTGGAAGACTTTTATCAAGTTATTGGAACCCGAAAAAGTTTTTTATTACTAATCTAACTGTACACTTTTATAAAATAAAATGAAAGGTTCTACCAAACTTCACTTAAAGCAAATACAAACATTTTAAAGGTTTTATGTTTAAAAAACATTCCCATCATTGGCCTTGATGGAATCAAGTAGAATTCAAGGTTAATCAAACATAAATATACCAATAGACGTATAGATCTATAAAGACAAGAGCTCCTTTGTTTTCACTTCTATAGTACCCATGAAAAGTCACGTGTCACCTAGATCCATGTTTTCAACAACTTCTGATCATTATATATAGTGACGTCATAAAGCTTTACTTCAGATATCATGTTTCCTTTGTACGACGACAATAAAAGCCTTGGTACTTACTGTAATCCTCAGAGAAGAATACAGCTCAGTATACCTGTATATCCTCTATATCATGTATTATATAGTTCAATTACTATCTATTTTGTCTCTCTTCTTTTTAACCCAGGC
>NW_013836473.1:0-405 GCF_000517525.1 Limulus polyphemus
CTAGCCTTTCTTTACACATTAAATGCTCCTTCACATACTAAGTAAAATGTAAGTTTTAATGTTGTGGTTTTCATAAATTCCCATTAAATTCTGATTGATTATTTGAACGAAATCGAACTAGTTTGATAAACGTGAAGCCTGAGATGACTTGATTACAGTGAAAGTTGATTACCATGGATCACTGTAACATGCCGGAAATGGCCTAACGATTAATGTGCTCAGCTGTGAATCCATTACCATGGAACACTGTAACATGCCGGAAGTGGCCTAACGATTAATGTGCTCAGCTGTGAATCCATTACCATGGATCACTGTAACATGCCGGAAGTGGCCTAACGATTAATGTGCTCAGCTGTGAATCCATTACCACGGAACACTGTAACATGCCGGAAGTGGCCTAACGAC
>NW_013836474.1:0-479 GCF_000517525.1 Limulus polyphemus
GTGTTTGTTTAAGACCGACTGGATTAAATAGGACCCAATAGAAAGTATCGTTCTATGACCCACTGTTGACTTTAGTCTGAAGCCAATGTGTTTTTTAACTCATATATTTACAACATATCTACATGTGTTTGATTAAGACCGACTGGATTAAATATGACGCAAAGCTAGTATCGATCTATGACCCACTGTTTACTTTAGTCAGTAGCCAGTTTGGTAATTAAATCATATATTTACAACATATCTACATGTGTTTGTTTAAGACCGACAGGATTAAATAGGACGCAATACCTATTATCGTCCGACTAAAGTCAACAGTGGGTCATAGAACGATAAGCAGCCAATGTGTTTATTACTTCATATATTTACAACATATCTACATGTGTTTGTTTAAGACCGACTATATTAAAAGGACCCAATAGCTAGTATCGTTCTATGACCCACTGTTGACTTTAGTCTGTAGCCAGTTTGGTAATTAACTC
>NW_013836475.1:0-404 GCF_000517525.1 Limulus polyphemus
TCTCGCGGTGTAAGTCCGCAAACATACAGCTGTGCCACTGAGGGGCTACAATTTTGAATGGTCTGAAACCGAGCTAAATGAAAATTAAAATTTAGTAGTTAAATATATGCCGATATATATCCAATTTATATTTGCCAACAAGATTGACACACACAGTTTTCTTTATTTTATACAAATATGTTTTAGTATGCAAACAATAATACCATTTACAATAACAGTTATTACAAATAGTTATTACAAACAATGATTTATATACAAAAGTTTTGCAAACTTACTAGCAATATAAAGTCTGCTTTCTAGTCTGAAACTTCCTTCATATCTTATCAAGGGTTGACGATGAGCGAGTTGATTACGAGTTGATGTAGGTACAAATCACTTAATAGGGAGCTAGCTAGCTCTGTAGT
>NW_013836476.1:0-407 GCF_000517525.1 Limulus polyphemus
TTTGATAACGGTCATTTAAGCCTTTCTTATACTATATTTTAATAACTTTTAAAATGGTCTTTTTAATCCCTCTTTAACCTTATTTTGTCGATATTGATAACTGTATTTTTAGTCCTTCCTCCGCAAGATTTTGTTAACATTAATAACGGTCTTTTTAGTCCTTCTTCCACAATATTTTGTCGACTGTTATAACGATCTTTTTAGTCCTTCTTCCACAATATTTTGTCGACTGTTACTACGGTCTTTTTAGTCCTTTTTCCACTATATTTTGTTGACATATTTATGTCCTATTAGTCCGTTTTCCACAAGATTTTTTTTGACTTTGAAAACGGGTTTTTAGTTTTTCTTCTACTAGATTTTATCGACGTTCATAACTGTCTTTTTAGGCCTTCATAGACTAGATTTTT
>NW_013836477.1:0-404 GCF_000517525.1 Limulus polyphemus
ACATCAACTTTGCTGGAGTGTATCCAATGGGTTCATGCTCTGCTGTCCTACAGGCCATCAACAGTGGAGGGAGTAAGACATCCCAGTCATCTTGGCGGCTATTACAAAACTTTGCCAATTCCTGTCCCAGTGCCCAGTTGTACTTTTCTACCATCCCATCGGACTGTGGATGAAGTGGCGCTGTCCTGGTCTTTCGGATGCCAAACAACTTGCAGCTATTTTTGGAACACAGCTGATTCGAAGTTACGGCCTTGATCTGAATGCAGTTTGTATGGCATACCAAATCTGAAGAAGAAATACACTAATAGCCAAAGCTACAGTTGTAGCTTCCTTCAGGCCACTTGGTGAAATAGTCCATCACCACACAAATGTACTTATATCCAGCACGAGTTTGGAGTGGAGGA
>NW_013836478.1:0-408 GCF_000517525.1 Limulus polyphemus
CTAAATGTAAATAGTTCATGACATTAAATTACATTATTACGTAATTGGTTTAAAAGTTTTCCCGATAAGTTATTTGATTAAGCAATTTTTATAATTTGCCAATGTATTTCAAATTTATTATGTAAGCTAATTAGAAGAGCTTCATAAAAAAATAATTAAGATCATATTTAATAAAAATATTAAGAATCTTAATAGGCAAATATAGTGTTAAGAATTTGATACTAATTTAATTAAAATCTTCGTTAATTTAATTGAGTGTATAGGGCTTAAATAAATATCAAAGTTTGAAAATATTAGATGCTTTCAACACTCAAATATGCAAAATATATGACATGATTCACTGAAGTCAGTCCCTTTTATATACAGCACTCTTCAGACCGGTTTAAACATGGTAATGCAAGTTAAAAC
>NW_013836479.1:0-408 GCF_000517525.1 Limulus polyphemus
GAGTTATAGGAAAGTATTATCTGGATATTCTCTCACTTATAGTACTTACTTACAGGAAAGTGTTATCTGGATATTCACTCATTTATAGTACTTACTTATAGGAAAGTATTATTTGGATATTCACTCACTTATAGTACCGACTTACAGGAAAGTGTTATCTGGATATTCACTCACTTATACTACCGACATACAATAAAGTATTATCTGGATATTCACTCACTTATAGTACCGACTTACAGGAAAGTATTATCTGGATATTCACTCACTTATAGTACCAACTTACAGGAAAGTATTATCTGGATATTCACTCACTTTTAGTACCTACTTACAGGAAAGTGTTATCTGGATATTCACTCACTTATACTACCGACTTACAGGAAAGTATTATTTGGATATTCACTCACTTAT
>NW_013836480.1:0-408 GCF_000517525.1 Limulus polyphemus
ATTGTTAATCTGAGTGAATTAGTACTAAATGATATACCTTGAGTAAGGTATTGTTTATCTGAGTGAATTAGTACTAACTGATATACCTTGAGTAAGGTATTGCTTATCTGAGTGGATTAGTATTAACTGATATATCTTGAGTAAGGTATTGTTAATCTGAGTGAATTAGTATTAACTGATATATCTTGAGTAAGGTATTGTTTATCTGAGTGAATTAGTACTAACTGATATACGTTGAGTAAGGTATTGTTTATCTGAGTGAATTAGTATTAACTGATATAGTTTTAACTGATATATCTTGAATAAGGTATTGTTTATCCGAGTGATTTAGTTTTAACTGATATACTTTGAGTAAGGTATTGTTTATCTGAGTGAATTAGTACTAACTGATATACCTTGAGTAAGGTG
>NW_013836481.1:0-408 GCF_000517525.1 Limulus polyphemus
TTCGAACCCGCGACCCTCAGATTTCGTGTCGAGCGCCCTAACCACCTGGCCATGCCGGGCCCTTTATGAATACAGTGGAGATATTATTTTACAAAAATCTGATTAGCTTTATAATAAAATACATAATGTTACGTATTAGAATTTCAAATGGCCTGAAATTAAATTAACTGATAAATTTAAATTTAGTAGTTATGTTATACTTTAGATTTAGCGGTTAAATAAAAAGCCGATATATAGTCAGTTTATGATATTTGCCAACAAGATTCATACATACAATTTTATTTTTTAACACAGATACGTTTTAATATATACACAACAATACAATTCACAATAACAGTTATTACAAATTGTTATTACAAACAATGATTTATAAATCAAAGTTTCACAAACTTACAAACAATATAAAAT
>NW_013836482.1:0-408 GCF_000517525.1 Limulus polyphemus
AAAGGTGTTAACATGTTGGTTGATTTTATAAAACCTTTCGCTAGTAATTAACACTCGTTTAAAGTTTTCCTGGGTATGTCAGAAATCTAAATTCCTATACAGTGCTAGTTTTATATAGAATTGTTATAAAATAATGTCCCGTTGAAAGAACCAACTGATCTAAGTGCTAACTTGATTTTTGAGAATTCTGAAGCTGTAACTAAAGATGTCTTTCCAAAGATGCTTCATTTTACAAAAGAGGAATCATATTTTCTGTTTCAAAGTAAAATTTGATGACCAAATAGATGGTAGAGTCTAAAGAAGCCCCTTATTTAGCGAACATTTGTCTGTGTTAACATATTAATACATTGTTGTCTATTATTTAAAAGGTGTGTTAACGATACCTTGTTGCTATTTAAATATCATGTT
>NW_013836483.1:0-409 GCF_000517525.1 Limulus polyphemus
TTTCTATGATACTGATATACTAATTTATGATTTTTTTGGTTATTCAACTGTATACATAAAACCTAAAAAAAAATATTTCATTTCATATACTCCACATGCAAAATTTCAAATGGCTTAGCAACCTACGTCAAGCAGCAACTGAATACAAATGTCATAACTAGAAGAGATAATCATTTGCTTCTATGTTTTAAGAAAAATATGTTTAATAACTGATTTCTAAATAATAATAATCTACAACAATTGAAATCTTACTGTATTTTACAAAGTACTAGCCTACTAAAACTTAGCCAAGACAGGGTCACTTTATAAAAACTAAAGGTCAATTTTATATTATTGGATACGGTAACATGAGTGCACATGCATCATGCTGTTACAACTTCTGTAATGTTACTCAGGCATGGTTGATAAG
>NW_013836484.1:0-408 GCF_000517525.1 Limulus polyphemus
CTAGTGTAGTAAATACTCTACATACTGTTCCCTATCCCTGGTGTAGAATAAATACTCTTCATACTGTACCTTATCTCTGTTGTAGTAAATACTCTACATACTGTACCCTATCACTGGTGCATTAAATACTCTACATAGTGTACCCTATCCCTGGTGTAAAAAATACTCTACACACTGTTCCCTATCCCTGGTGCAATAAACACTCTACATAGTGTACCCTACCCTGGTGTAGTAAATACTCTACATATTCTACCTATCCCTGGTACAGTAAATACTCTACATAGTGTACCCTATCACTGGTGTAGTAAATACTCTACATATTCTACGTATACCTGGTACAGTAAATACTCTACATACTGTATCCTATCCCTGGTGTAGTAAATACTCTACATACTATCCACATCTATT
>NW_013836485.1:0-407 GCF_000517525.1 Limulus polyphemus
TTCCGGATATTTTGGATTTTACTGTATTTCTCAAGAAAAGGTAAAGCAAATATAGTCTTTAAAATCTAAAACGATTTATTTAAAATAACTAAATCTTAAAGACCGTTACGTCTTCTTCACAAATTAAATCCACCTTTCGATTGTTTTCACTCAGTGTAAGAGAAAGTTATTTTTTTAGTTTAAGAACGACCTAATGTTCTTCGTTTAATATATAGTGTGTGAATTTAGAGTTTTTCTACGAAATAAACACTAACAGGTATTGTACGATCAAATTTGATTTAAAATACACACTTTTTCTTGTTTTTCAAAATCTTAATTTTTTCATCAAAACTACAAAGGCAATTTTCCTAAATTGACCAAAAATTAGATTTTTTTATATTCCAATAAAATATAGTACTTGTTATTTG
>NW_013836486.1:0-408 GCF_000517525.1 Limulus polyphemus
AACAAGGACATCTGACGAGCCAGTGTAAGAAAAATACCACCAATAAGTCAGCTTCGGGAAACCAGTAGTGGTTGGTACTAAGGAATGCCCACCAAGCTCTATCGTGAAAGTCCCAACAGCTAAGTGTAAAATGGCAAGCACACATAGTATCTACGTGACAGAGAAGCTGGATGGCCAAAGGTGCAACTTTGTCATAGATTCTGCATCTAAGCAAACCCTTGTGAGCATCAAGGTGCTGGATAACAAAGGAGTACAAGAAGCTGTACAGAAGCTCTGTGGTGTGACAGGACATTCTGCAAGATTGTGGGGACCAGTGTGGGTAACTATTGAGCTCATGGGCATGAAAAACAGACAGAAAGTATACTTGGCTGACATTGAAGACCATTGCATATTAGGATTGGACTATCT
>NW_013836487.1:0-557 GCF_000517525.1 Limulus polyphemus
AACCCCTGGACGTTCAAAGCTAGAAACAACAACACAATAACGATTTATAACAACTCCTGCCAGTTCAAGGTTAGATACAACAACACATTAAAGACTTTCAACAACCCGTGCCAATACCAGGTTAGATACAAAAACACATAAAATACTTACAACAACTCCTGTCAGTAACAGGTTAGATACAACAACACATTAAAGACTTACAAAAACCACGGTCCGTTCAAAGCTAGAAACAACAACACATTAAACATTTTAAACAACCCGTGCCACTACCAGGTTAGATACAAAAACACATAAAATACTCACAACAACTCCGGCCAGTATCAGGTTAGAAATAACAACACATGAAATACTTACAACAACTCTTCCCAGTATCAGGTTAGATACAACAACACATTAAAGACTTTCAACCTGGTACTGGCACGGGTTTTCAGATACAAAAACACATTAAAACTTACAACAACTCCTGCCAGTACCAGGTTAGATACAACAACACATGAAAGACAATCAACAACACGTGCCAGTACCAGGTTAGATACAAAAACACATAAAATACTTTC
>NW_013836488.1:0-406 GCF_000517525.1 Limulus polyphemus
GTCCTACATCACAATGTGAACTAAGTGACGAGATGTAATATACGTATACACATCACAATGTGACTAAGTGACGAGATGTAATATACGTATACACATCACAATGTGAGCTAAGTGACGAGTGTAATATACGTGTCCACATCACAATGTGAGCTAAGTGACGAGATGTAATATACGTGTACACATCATAATGTGAACTAAGTGACGAGATGTAATATACGTATACACATCACAATGTGAGATAAGTGACGAGATGTAATATAGGTATACACATCACAATGTGAACTAAGTGACGAGATGTAATATAGGTATACACATCACAATGTGAACTAAGTGACGAGATGTAATATATGTATACACATCACAATGTGAACTAAGTGACGAGATGTAATATAGGTATACACATCAC
>NW_013836489.1:0-767 GCF_000517525.1 Limulus polyphemus
AAACAATTCTGGTCCACGTATCTTTAGCTCAAGAACAGGTTCCTTGACATGTAAATTGTTTTGATGTACAAACAATGCTGGTCCACGTATCTTTAGCTTACTGGAAATGTTCCATGACATGTGAATTGTTTTATTGTACAAACAATGCTTGTAAACGTATATTTAGCTCACCAAATATGTTCTTTGACATGTGAATAATTTTGTTATGCAAACAATGCTGGTCCACGTATCTTTAGCTCACTGAACATGTTCATTGACATGTGAATTGTTTTGTTGTACAAACAATGCTGGTCCACGTATCTTTAGCTAGACTGAACATGTTCATTGACATGTGAATTGTTTTGTTGTACAAACAATGCTGGTCCACGTATCTTTGGTTCACTGAAAACGTTCCTTGTCATGTGAATTGGTTTTGTAGTACAAACAATGCTGCTAAACGTATTTTTAGCTCACGAAACATTTTCCTTGACATGTGAATTGTTTTGTTGTATAAACAATGCTCCCCCACGAATATTTAGCTCACCTAACACTTTCTTTGACATATAAATTATTTTGTTGTAAAAACAATGCTGCTAAACGTATTTTTATCTCACGGAACATTTTCCTTGACATGTGAATTGTTTTGTTGTACAAACAATGCTCCTCCACGAATCTTTAGCTCACTGAACATGTTCATTGACAAGTGAATTGTTTTGTTGTACAAAAATTGCTGGTCCACGTATCTTTAGCTCACCGAACATGTTCCTTGACATATAAATTTTTTTGTT
>NW_013836490.1:0-408 GCF_000517525.1 Limulus polyphemus
CTTGAGCATTTACATACAAAATTCTAACTTTCTAGAATTACTATTACGATTTTTGTGGTCGTTTTATGTTACTCTTTTATTCGTTTCCTTAAAGGCGTAGGTGTACTGCAGTGAAGCTTTTGGTTACTGATTGTTTCTCGATTTCTTGTTACCAGAGGATCATGAATTGATAGTTCTTCACGAAAATTGTTATGTAGGTACACTTTATCGTTGAGCAGTTACATGCATAGTTTCACCTTCCTACTATTCGTTTTAAAGGAGTTATGGAAAGTTTAGCGTTTTGTGCTTCTACTTCGTCCCATCTTGACGAATCTTCTTCAAATTTAATATGAAGGTTCGTGGAAACCTTGAGCATCTACATACAAAATTCTAAATTTATAGTTTTACTTTTACGATTTTTGGGGTCGT
>NW_013836491.1:0-408 GCF_000517525.1 Limulus polyphemus
CCTTGATTCGTCTGAGAAAATTACGGTCTTCCAAAAGTTCAGAGGCTTGGTCATTATATCACTTGCCCACTTCTTTCGTCTGACTATGCTGGCAGGTCTTAATAAGGGCTTCCGTCTGGCTGCTCTGCAACGATAACACAATCTATGGAGAATCCGTTGAACAGATTTCGGGCTCATCCCACCAGCTTTGGCCACTTCTGCAGTCGCTAATCTGGGATCCATTTCGATGCTCCTCTTGACAGCCCTTTTTGTCCTCTCTGATGGACCAGGACGACCCGGGCGCTGCTCAGTTGTTTCCTTGCCGTGTTTCCTGAACTACACGATGATTCCGTTGACTGCCGAAAGCGGGATTCCCAAATTCTGCGAAATTTGCCAGACTTATTCCACCATCTGCTTGACCAACTATCA
>NW_013836492.1:0-407 GCF_000517525.1 Limulus polyphemus
AACGTAGGATCAAATCGAGAGATCTGGCCATTGCATCCTGTATGGTAGAGGGGTGTGCTTGCTTCACTTGTATCTTAAGTTGTGGACTGTCCATGGCATCTACGAACTGATCCCTCAGCAACAACTTGAGGAGATCGGGTGATGCAGTTGGGTAGGCCTTGTGTGCCATGCTTTCCAAGTCCTGTGCCAGCTCTTGTAGACTCTCCCCTTTAGCACGGACTCTCGTCCTAATCCTAGCCCTGTAGACTTCCGACTGATTTTGGGTTCCGTACCTGAGTTCTAGAGCCGCTACCAGTGCTTTATAGTTGTGCCTGTCGTCTGCTGTCAACTGTCCAAGTATTTCCAGTGGTTGTCCCTTCAAGCTCGTTGCCAGATATACTGCTTTCTGCTCCTCTGTCCTTCCATTC
>NW_013836493.1:0-905 GCF_000517525.1 Limulus polyphemus
GACGAAACGAACCTTCATAAAAAATTTCGAGAAGATCCATTGAAATTTAATGAAGTACTTGTATAAAACGCAAAACCTGCCATAACTCCCTCAAAACGAAGAGTAGCATGGTGATACTTTGCATGTAATTTCAGAACGAACTAGTGAACCTATATATAATATTTTTTTAATATCCATCTATACAGTACCCTGTGGTAGCAATAAATCGAGAAAAAAGTAGTAACAAAGAGCTTCACTGCCTGACTCATTCTATTTCAGAAAGACAATAAAGATGTAACATAAACGACCATACAAATCGCAAAACTAACACTAGAAAGTTAGTATTTGGAATGTAAATATGTAAGGACGCAACGTACTTTCATAAAAAATTTCGAGAAGATCCGTTGAAATTTAATGAAATACTGGTACTTTTTTATGAAGGTTCGTCACGTCCTTACGTATTTATGTGCACATCTGTAACTTTGTAGTATTAGTTTTCCAAATTTTTAGGTCGTTTTTTGTTATTACTTTATTGGCTTTCCTTGAAACGTATTTGTACTGCAGTGAAGCATTTTGTTATTCTTTGTTCCTCTATTTCTTCTTACGAAGGGTACGGAATTGATGCATCTTATCCAAATTTGGTACGTAGTTTCACTAGTTCGATCCGAAATTACATGTAAAGTTTCACCATGCTACTCTTCGTTTTTAGGGAGTTATGGCCGGTTTTGCGTTTTTTTCAAGAAGATCCATTGAAATTTGATGAAGTACTTGTATAAAACGCAAAACCGGACATAATTCCCTTAAAACGAAGAGTAGCATGGTGAAACTTTGCATGTAATTTCGGAACGAACTGGTGAACCTATATATGATATTTGGTTAATATCCATCTATTCAGTACCCTGTGGTAGTAATTAATCGAGAAATAA
>NW_013836494.1:0-409 GCF_000517525.1 Limulus polyphemus
TATCTTTAGCTCACTGAACATGTTCATTGACATGTGAATTGTTTTGTTGTACAAACAATGCTGGTCCACATATCTTTTGCCCAAGAAAAGGTTACTTGAAATGTGATTTGTTTTTTGTACAAACAATGCTGGTCCACGTATCTTTGATTCACTGAAAACGTTCCTTGACATGTGAATTGTTTTGTTGTACAAACAATGCTTGTCAACGTATATTTAGCTCACTGAAAATGTTCCTTGACATGTGAATTGTTTTGTAGTACAAACAATGCTGCTAAACGTATTTTTAGCTCACGAAACATTTTCCTTGACATGTGAATTGTTTTGTTGTATAAACAATGCTCCCCCACGAATATTTAGCTCACCTAACATGTTCTTTGACATATAAATTATTTTGTTGTACAAACAATGC
>NW_013836495.1:0-408 GCF_000517525.1 Limulus polyphemus
TAACGGACCCGGGTTTCAACCAAGTGTCTTTACATATACCGTATAGTATCCTCATTCGTTATTTACAAATAAATGTTATAAGTAAAATTTATAATACTCTGAACTATGATATTAACACTTCTCACTGGAACATCGCTGATGAAACATACCACTTCATATCTTGCGAAGAAGCTTGCATATAGGGGTAGTAATCATAGGCGTAGGGGCTTGATTTTGACCTGGAGGCAAGCAAGTTTTGTCCGAAAATTTAAAATCGACCTTGAAATTATGTACTATAAGGTTTAAAGTCGTTTAAAAAAAAGGTTCCAATGACTTCCATGCGGAACAATACGGTACTCAAATGTTAAAAAGGTTTGTTTGTTTGTAATTAAGCACAAAGCTACACAATGGTCTAACTGTGCTCTGTCC
>NW_013836496.1:0-408 GCF_000517525.1 Limulus polyphemus
ACGCTGCTGGCGCGGTGGCGCTGGTAGCGTGCGTGATGAGTTTCTGAATGATCGGGGAAGTCCGAGTGGAAGGCACCATGGGAAGCATATAGAGCACAATTTGAGCTCCTGGCAGAGATGAATGGATGGACAGAGGAGCAGAAAGAAGTGTACCTCGCAACGAGCCTGAAGGGACAACCACTGGAAATACTTGGACAGTTGTCAGCAGACGACAGGCACAACTATAGAGCACTGGTAGCTGCTTTAGAAATCAAGTATGGAACTCAAAATCAGTCCAAAGTGTACAGGGCTAGGTTTAGGACTAGAGTCCGTGCTAAAGGGGAGAGTCTGCAAGAGCTGGCACAGGATTTGGAAAGTATGGCACACAAGGCCTACCCAACTGCACCACCCGATGTCCTCAAGCTGTTG
>NW_013836497.1:0-458 GCF_000517525.1 Limulus polyphemus
TAACAATCATTATCTACATGTAACCGTGATTTCTTCTTGTTAAAACCAACGTGTTCATAACAATCATTATTTACATGTAACCGTAATTTCTTCTTGTTAAAACCAACGTGTTTATAACAATCATTATTTACATGTAACCGTAATTTCTTCTTGTTAAAACCAACGTATTGACAACAATCATTATTTACATGTAACCGTAATTTATTCTTGTTAAAAACCAACGTATTGATAACAATCATTATTTACATGTAACCGTAATTTATTCCTGTTAAAACCAACGTATTGATGACAATCATTATCTACATGTAACCGTAATTTCTTCTTGTTAAAACCAACGTATTGATAACAATCATTATTTACATGTAACCGTGATTTATTCCTGTTAAAACCAACGTATTGATGACAATCATTATCTACATGTAACCGTAATTTCTTCTTGTTAAAAACCAACGTATTGA
>NW_013836498.1:0-576 GCF_000517525.1 Limulus polyphemus
GCTATCAGTTTATAGCAAATACGTTCATTATTAATTTATGTTTGCACTGGTACAAATTTTATGACGTAATTTTTGTGTTGAAGTTCTTTTGACATGATAACGGTTGCTTTTATAATATTCCGATAATATAATTTCTATTAATGCAGAAACGTTAAAATCAAATAATAAACTTCTGCATATTTTTACCGCCAGTAAACTGACAGCAATAGAACGTCGTAGAACCGATTTGCTGCAGTTCTTTTTTGCGATTTGATACAATATGACTTTTGTGTACATTTCCAAACAGAAGTCAATGAGTATCGATTTTTTAACAAATTTATGTTCATATTTTGCATTAAAAGCTTCAAGATTTTGGCAAGTTACTTACTGGTGTATTTGTTCGTTCTAATTACATGTTAACAGTGAACAGTGATTTCTCCAAATTTTTGATACATCAAACTTTAAGGTATTACTTTGTTCAATACATTTCAGAGTTTATTTGCATGAGATACGGCGAAATTTACAATATGTTTAGTAAGAAATATTTGTTAGGATTTTTGTGTGTATTAGCTCAGTATGGCATATACATTTGTTATG
>NW_013836499.1:0-408 GCF_000517525.1 Limulus polyphemus
GGGCTTGATGTTCTTCTGATTGGTGTCTTTCTTTCACCTTTTGAGAAGAACAAATAAGCAACTAAAACTAGATGCACAAAGTCGACCATCAAGTATGTTTTAACACACAGAATCGGCTGACTATTAAGACTGATACTCCGCGTCATTACGTTAAACTCGACTATAACAAATGTTGCATTACAGGTAGTATATATAACACATCGTACACATTTTGATAGAGTATTGAATGCTTGATAGTAGATATTTTTTATGTACATACCCATAATTAAAATGTCCCGAGGGTCTCCAGGCGTTTGTAAAAATCATGATTTAATTTCCACTGGTGCAAACAGCCAGCTAATAAAACACATTTATTATTTTACAATCAACTTGAATAACGTTTTTAAATATCTGTTTTTCAGTTTCTAC
>NW_013836500.1:0-408 GCF_000517525.1 Limulus polyphemus
ACTCTTGTTATTACATACCTGTTAATATGGAGTAAAGTCATTGATAGGGCGAATCTGTACTTTTATGCCGTATTTTCTAAGATTTTCCAGTTTACCTGTATGTGGTGATTTTTTTGTGTTTTGATACTATGAATGAAATATATGTTTAGGTTGAGCAGTTTCTGTGTATTCTATAATACTTCTAAATTTGCTTGTCGTTTCATTATTTCTATGGGATCACTTGTCTCTTCATTGTTTCTATAGATTCACTTGTCTCTTTGTTGTTTCTAAGAATTCACTTGTTTCTTCGTTGTTTCTGAGGGTTCAGTTGTTTCTTCATTATTTGTAAGGATTCACTTGTCTCTTCGTTACTTCTGAGGGTTCAGTTGTTTCTTCATTATATGTAAGGATTCACTTGTCTCTTCGTTG
>NW_013836501.1:0-670 GCF_000517525.1 Limulus polyphemus
CGTATTTCCTTTACTGCTAAATAGTATATTATACTGTTGTTTAGGTAAATGAATATGGAGAATTATATACGACTTTTCTCTGTGTTAAAATACTTTTACTTGCAAGCTTTCAGCCCTCTTACAGGTACCTTCATTGGGTAACAGTGTATTGAGCATTAAAAATGTGTTTAATTGTGGAACACTGCTTTAAAATAGGTATCTAGGCAACAATAATATCAATAACAGATATCTTGTATTACAGTTATTAAACAAAAGCTCACAACTAAGAGTATTTTAATGTAGAGAAAAGTTTGTGTTTAAATCTACGTAAATATACTAAACTATTAATCTCAATACCTAACACCTCTGTAAAAATCATTCAGTTGGTATAACACTCTGAGTATTATTTAAAATATAGTAATGGCAGCATTTCTTGGCATAAGATACCAGCTTTATTATCATAAGTGCAGTTCTTGTCAATAAGTCATGCATCATGAGTCTACAAGGTGGAACTAACTACTTAGTGGTTGACGAATGATTTCTAGAACAACAACAAACCATAAGTGCAGTGATTAGAGAGATTTGAATCAACATGTTTTTTCTGCAGTGTTCTTTTACATTTATTGTTAGCAGCAATTTATGAAATGCAAACCCTTTGTTGATTGGCAGGTCGAAAGTACAACCAAAGCAA
>NW_013836502.1:0-646 GCF_000517525.1 Limulus polyphemus
CTAACAGTTAACCAGTGTTGGAACGGTTCTGTTCCTAAGTTACGAACATAATGCAAACAGTACACGCACGTGATTACCATGAAACTCTTGTATAAAACTAACAGAGTAATTTAGTACAATACACTATACAACAAAAGTATTAATGAAACAATGAATTACACTAATGACTTTATATAATTATCTAAGTGTGTTATCAGGTTTGTTTCTAGTTAGTACATCAGGAGATTTTGAACATAATACCTTTGGGAATTTCGCACAGCGTCCAACCCTTGCTACTCGGATTGGCTATCTCCCACTTGTAACCGTCTTCACCGTTCATTCTGACCACTTTTCCGCGTTCTACTGTTTGTGGTTGGGACTCACGCCAAATATTATTGAAAGCTGATGAATTTACTGTCTCTTCTTGAGAGAAACCAAGCCACACATAAAAGTTATTAGTTATCGTCCTGTTTGCCAAGTCCATGAGGAACATCGCTGTTTCTTCGTCTGGCGGTTTAGCTGGTGTCATTCCATTACGCATACATGAGGAATATGAATACTGATACCACGATACTAAATCATCTCCTTCAGTTTTGGTGTTGTAGCATATAGTGTTGGTACAGTCCAAAGCTGCAATACAAACAATTGGGGGAAAAGAAATAAGTTC
>NW_013836503.1:0-408 GCF_000517525.1 Limulus polyphemus
GAAAAGATTCTCAGATAAAACTTAACACGGAACTCATGTTCTTCTACTTTGTCCTACCTTTAATTCAAAGTATAGAAGTAAATAAATAAAACAAATTTGGACATTCTGAAGATGATTTAACTTTTCCTAATTCTTCACAAAGAGGTTCCCTAGATATAATCATAACACGGACTCTCAAGTTTGGTACTTTTAATCATCCTAAGTTTAATTCAAAATAGAAAAACAAATATAAGTTTGTCAGTATAGATGAATGAAACAAATCTGGACATGTTGAAGATGACTTTTGTCTGCCTTTGCTTTTCAATTAGATCAGATAGTGTAGATACAAATATCCAGGAACTCGGTTGTTGGTCAGAATGTTACACTGTGAAATGTTGACTGGCACCACTTTATTCCAGTATCTATGAG
>NW_013836504.1:0-407 GCF_000517525.1 Limulus polyphemus
AGACTTTCGAAACGTCGTCCTCTACACTTGTGTTTCTACAATAGACAGTTGCCGTCCATTCTACAAAGTGTCGTCATGAATACTCTGCCTAAACAATCTATCAAAGAAAAGCTGTGTTGTTTCGATACCCGTGACGGGCACAGCACAGATAGCCCATTGTGTAGCTTCATTACTATATCAGATGGTTAATTTGTGATCCATTGTCTTTGAGGAGTTTTGATTTGTAACAATAATTCTTAGAACTTCATTCCTCCGGCTTGCTTTCATCTTGGTTGATCATGACCCAATGGTAAGTTTGCCACAACTTTGAGTAGACTATTCGTGGTCTGTGTCCTATTGCTGCAAGAACGTGTTGCTCACTTTGAGGCCGTGGGTACGCTACAAGAGTGACGATCCAAACTCGCTAT
>NW_013836505.1:0-409 GCF_000517525.1 Limulus polyphemus
AATATACTATAAGTCTTTTAGTGACCAATTTTCTTGGCATACCATAATGGTTGTCAGGATGTGGCCTAAAAATTTCATCTGTCGAAAGGTACACATATCATAACATTAACAAGTAAGTATGTCTGAAGACAAGTATTTTTTGTTATTTTTTTTACGCTAGAATGATTTATAAAAACAAAAGTAGTATAACGGTGAAAAAATTACTGCCTTTGTTATGCGAGGTGACAACGATACTTATATGCATGATTTGTTGGTTTCTTTACGTGCGAGGTGACAACGATACTTACTTATATGCATGATTTGTTGGTTTCTTTACGTGCGAGGTGACAACGATACTTACTTATATGCATGATTTGTTGGTTTCTTTACGTGCGAGGTGATAACGATACTTATTTATATGCATGATGTA
>NW_013836506.1:0-408 GCF_000517525.1 Limulus polyphemus
CTGGATGTGAAAAAACAAACTGTTTGATAGTAACTTACTGTATTAACATACAATACCTACAGATAGAGTATTCTGGAACAAGTGGATGTAAAAAAACAAACTGTTTGATAGTAACTCACTGTATTAACATACAATACCTTCAGATAGAGTGTTTGACAGTAACTCACTGTATTAACATACAATACCTTCAGATAGAGTGTTTGATAGTAACTCACTGTATTAACATACAATACCTTCAGATAGAGTGTTTGACAGTAACTCACTGTATTAACATACAATACCTTCAGATAGAGTGTTTGATAGTAACTCACTGTATTAACATACAATACCTACAGATAGAGTATTCTAGAACAAGTGGATGTGAAAAAAACAAACTGTTTGACAGTAACTCACTGTATTAACATACAA
>NW_013836507.1:0-408 GCF_000517525.1 Limulus polyphemus
AAGACACACGATTTAGCAATACTGTGTGCCTTATATAAAAAGACACAAGATTTAACGAAACTGTGTACTGTCAATAAGAAGACACAAGATTTAACGATACTGTCTACTGTCATAAAGAAGACACAAGATTTAACGATACTGTGTACTGTTAATAAGAAGACACAAGATTCAAAGATACTGTGTACTGTCAATAAGAATACACAAGATTTAACAAAACTGTGTACTGTCAATAAGAGGACACACGATTTAACAATATTGTGAACTGTCAACAAGAAGACACAATATTCAACGATAATGTGTACTGTCAGTAAGAAAACACAAGATTTAACAATAATGTGTCCTGTCAATAAGAAGACAGAAGATTTAACGATACTGTGTACTGTCAATAAGAAGATACAAGATTTAACG
>NW_013836508.1:0-403 GCF_000517525.1 Limulus polyphemus
CACACTTGTGTATAAAGTAAAAATCATAAATAATATTCAACGTTAAACTGGTACACAATTAAAAACATTTTATTTAGGCCTATCTATGGCTTTCAAAAAGTTGACGACTCTACATGTTTCGACGTTATAACGTCATCCTCAGGGGTGAATTACAAGACAATTGTCAAAGTATTTATAGCTTATTAGTAGGTCATTAACGATTCACGAATATTATTACCTATTACACTTTTAGGTTCAGCTAATATTACAGTTTTTCCCATAATATTGTGTGTTGTGTTTCCCGTACATGTTCTTATGCCCTCACACCAAGAATCATGTCATACTAAGTCACAAAAATGTCTGCGTTTTATAGTTATGTCAACAGAGGTTTTAACCGAGATCTTATAGGTAGAGCAATTAAGAA
>NW_013836509.1:0-407 GCF_000517525.1 Limulus polyphemus
GAAAGTACACAGTATCGTTAAATCTTGTGTCTTCTTATTGACAGTACACAGTATCGTTAAATCTTGTGTCTTCTTATTGACAGTACACAGTATCGTTAAATCTTGTGTCTTCTTATTGACACTACACAGTATTGTTAAATCTTGGGTCTTCTTATTGACAGTACACAGTATCCTTAAATCTGGTGTCTTCTTATTGACAGGACACATTATTGTTAAATCTTGTGTTTTCTTACTGACAGTACACATTATCGTTGAATATTGTGTCTTCTTAATGATAGTACACAGTATCGTTATATCTTGTGTCTTCTTATTGACAGAACACATTATTGTTAAATCCTGTGTCTTCTTATTGAAAGTACAAAGTATCGTTAAATATTGTGTCTTCTTATTGACAGAACACAGTATCG
>NW_013836510.1:0-406 GCF_000517525.1 Limulus polyphemus
TTGAATAAAAATATATAAAACTTGGCGATTATTCAACCTATTATTTAATTTTGATATTTTCGTCGCTTATGTGGTTTTAACTATATTTGTCTTTTTACGTTTTTGGTTTAGTTTATATACGGCTAACTACTACCCTACTCTATAAAATTAACAAATAAACTTATAATGTCATCTTACGACCTGACGTTAAACCTTTTTAAAAACTTTGATAGGCTTTTAATATTGTTACGTCTTTGCTCGTTTGATAATTTCCGGTAGAAATTCTCTCCAAAAAAAAACTTAGCGATACAAGTCCTTTCTTAATTAAAACTAGTTTATTATTTCTCAATTCAACTTTCCAATACACTTAATTTCCACAGTCGCCTTAACTTAAACACACGCTATAATTTACAACGAACGATTCACG
>NW_013836511.1:0-408 GCF_000517525.1 Limulus polyphemus
ACACAGTTATCGTTCATATGTTACATACTCATCACAGCACCATTCTAATATGTTTACATTTACACATACACACATGATAATGTCCATTTCAACTCTTAACCTCACGGAACACCAGGTAACTGTAACAGTTCCTTTGCATGACAACGAGTGCAAACGTAACAAGTGTATCTGTATTTTCTTTATGGCCTATTAAACACGTTAAAACTAGTTACACCACCAAATATATATGATACCTTAAGCGTTTCAGGCACTTAAAAACCAGCTTTTATCTACTGTATTAATCTATCAAATGACCAGTTGTTAGAGTCATCACCATATATATGTGATACCATATGCGTTTCGAGCACTTAATGGCCAGCTTTTATCTACTATATTAATCTATCAAATGACCAGTTGTTAGAGTCATCA
>NW_013836512.1:0-408 GCF_000517525.1 Limulus polyphemus
TATGTTCTGACACTTACGAGTCGAAATTATAATTATGTACTGGATTATAACAGATAATATATATATATTAATATAATTGTAAATATATATGTATTAATATAATTGTAAATATATATGTATTAATATAATTGGCACTGCATTCTGTGCTGTTTTTTGACAGACAAGATTAGATTGTTTCATAAGAATTATGTAGCTGCATTCTATATTGATAGTTGACAGACAATATTAGATTGTTTCATGAGAATTCTGGAACTGCATTCTGTACTGATAGCTGACAGACAAGATTAGATTATTTCATGAGAACCCTGTAACTGCATTCTATATTGATAGTTTACAGACAAGATTAGATTATTTCATGAGAACCCTGTAACTGCATTCTATATTGATAGTTTACAGACAAGATTAGAT
>NW_013836513.1:0-543 GCF_000517525.1 Limulus polyphemus
GTTTCCATTTATGTATTTCTTTATTATATCCTTCTATAGATAGAAACAACCAACAAGCTGAGTATATATAGACATGAGAGACAGAAGGATATAATAAAGAAATACTTAATGGAAACAGCCAACAAGATGAATACACGTATTTCTTTATTATGTCCTTCTGTCTCTCATGTCTATATGTATTCAGCTTGTTGGTTGTTTCCATTTATGTATTTCTTTATTATGTCCTTCTGTCTCTCATGTCTATATATATTCAGCTTGTTGGCTGTTTCCATTTATGTATGTCTTTAATATATCCTTCTGTCTCTCATGTCTGTATGTATTCAGCTTGTTGGTTGTTTCCATTTATGTATTTCTTTATTATGTCCTTCTGTCTCTCATGTCTATATGTATTTAGCTTGTTGGTTGTTTCTATCTATGCATTTCTTTATTATATCCTTGTGTCTGTCATGTCTTTATTATATCCTTCTGTCGCTCATGTCTGTATGTATTCAGCTTGTTGGCTGTTTCCATTTATGTAGTTCTTTATTATATCCTTCTGTCTCT
>NW_013836514.1:0-800 GCF_000517525.1 Limulus polyphemus
GATCGTGTGGAGCGAAGGATATATAACCTATAGATTTCTTATATTAATATAAACATGGGTAGTTTAACTCTTTCTCTCCTCCTCGGTTCGAACTCTTAGCAAGAAGGTTATCCCACACTACTGAGATACTTTTAACAATACAAGCTACACGGTTATCCCACACTACTGAGAGACTTTTAACAATACAAGCTATACGGTTAACCCACACTACTGAGAAAAATTTAACAATACAAGCTAGAGAGTTAACCCACACTACTGAGAGACTTTTAATAGTACAAACTATAGGGCTAACCCACACAACTGGGGGACTTTTAGCAACTGAAATTAGAGAATTAACCCCCACTACTGAGAGACCTTTAACAGTATAAACTAGAAAGTTAACCCACACTACATAGAGACTCTTAACAATACAAACTATAGGGATAACCTACACAATTGAGGGACTTTTAGCAACTCAAACTAGAGAGTTAACCCACACCAAGAGACTTTTAACAATACCAACTAGCGAGTTAACCTACACAACTTTTATTGCTATTTGTTTACATCCTAGCTAACATGAATAACTTTTATATCTGCTGGTATACTACCTAAACAATACGAACAACAGGTGAGGTAATATGTGTACTTTACCTGTAACAGTACACTGTTTCTACAGGTGAGGTAATGTGTCTACTTTACCTGTAACAGTACACTGTTTCAACAGGTGAGGTAATGTGTCTACTTTACCTGTAACAGTACACTGTTTCAACATGTGAGGTCACGTTTCTACTTTACCTGTAACAGTACACTGTTTCAACATG
>NW_013836515.1:0-408 GCF_000517525.1 Limulus polyphemus
AATCTGGAAGTACGAGTTAATGTAATATGTAGTTAATCTGGAAGTACGAGTTAATGTAATATGTAGTTAATCTGGAAGTACGAGTTAATGTAATATGTAGTTAATTTGGAAGTACGAGTTAATGTAATATGTAGTTAATCTGGAAGTACGAGTTAATGTAATACAGAGTTAATCTGGAAGTACGAGTTAATGTAGTATGTAGTTAATCTGGAAGTACGAGTTAATGTAATATAGAGTTAATCTGGAAGTACGAGTTAATGTAATATGTAGTTAATCTGGAAGTACGAGTTAATGTAATATGTAGTTAATCTGGAAGTACGAGTTAATGTAATATGTAGTTAATCTGGAAGTACGAGTTAATGTAATATGTAGTTAATCTGGAAGTACGAGTTAATGTAATATGTAGTT
>NW_013836516.1:0-408 GCF_000517525.1 Limulus polyphemus
TTTTCGACTAAACTTGCTAGGCTCAGTTCAGTTCTGGTAAGTTCGTATTGTTTGATTATGCTAGGCTCAGTTCAATTCTGGTGAGTTTGTATTGTTTGATTATGCTAGGCTCAGTTCAGTTCTGATAAGTTCGTATTGTTTGATTATGCTAGGCTCAGTTCATTTCTGGTAAGTTTGTATTGTTTGATTATGCTAGGCTCAGTTCAGTTCTGGTAAGTTCGTATTGTTTGATTAAGCTCTTTCTTAAATAAAACTGGTTTATTCTTTCCGAATACAACTTTACGATACACTTAACTGCAACGCGCTAACTCACGACTCAAGTGGCCAACAATATTCTGTCGGCATACATTCAATTACTCATTACACTGTTGTTCCGTCACGTTGTGACCGTCTTATATATATACCAGG
>NW_013836517.1:0-742 GCF_000517525.1 Limulus polyphemus
ATGTCGTCCAAAGAACATTCGCAGTGTCGAAAACACTGACATTTCTTTAATGTTTGAGAGTTTCTAACAATGATGGCCTGGCTTTCTTCCGAGTTTTAGGCCTAAACATGTCGTCCAAAGAACATTCGCAGTGTCGAAAACACCGGCATTTCCTTCTGTAAATAACGAACCTGAAATAATAGCAGATGCTTAGAAGCCTTTACTAAAGATATAAAGCAGATTACACGATAATTTCTTCATTTGGTTATTTTAACACTAACAAATTGGTGGATTTAAAATGTCTGCATATTAGAAAGTCAGAAGTAAAAAAAATTTATCGCTATGAAAACCACTGAAAATAAGAGGTTCATCTTACCTCTGTATTAGGCCCGGCATGGCCAGGTGGTTAGGGCGCTCGACTCGCAGTTTCCTGCGGGTCGCGGGTTCGAATCCCCGTCACACCAAACATGCTCGCCCCTTTCAGCCGTGAGGGCGTTATAATGTGACGGTCAATCCCACTATTCGTTGGTAAAAGAGTAGCCCAAGAGTTGGCGGTGGGTGGTGATGACTAGCTGCCTTCCCTCTAGTCTTACACTGCTAAAATAGGGACGGCTAGCGTAGATAGCCCTCGTGTAGATTTGCGCGAAATCCATAGATTGCGAGTCGAGTGCCTTAACCACTTGGCCATGCCGGGCCTATTTCAATAGGACAGGGTCCTTCGAAAGTAAGATCACACGTCCATCTATCACCTAATTTATTTTTC
>NW_013836518.1:0-408 GCF_000517525.1 Limulus polyphemus
GACTGTGTTCTGTACATGTAGTATCAGTTATTGTGTCCAGTACATGTAGTATCAGTAACTGTGTTCAATCTTGTAGTATCAGTAACTGTGTTCTGTACAAGTAGTATCAGTGACTGTGTCCAATCCTTGTAGTATCAGTGACTGTGTCCAATCCTTGTAGTATCAGTGACTGTGTCCAATCCTTGTAGTATCAGTGACTGTGTCCAATCCTTGTAGTATCAGTGACTGTGTTCTGTACATGTAGTATCAGTAACTGTGTTCCATCCTCGTAGTACCAGTGACTGTGTTCAATTCATGTAGTATCAGTAACTGTGTTCCATCCTCGTAGTACCAGTGACTGTGATCAATTCATGTAGTATGAGTAACTGCATCAAGTTCATATAGTATGAGTGACTGTGTCCAGTCTTT
>NW_013836519.1:0-408 GCF_000517525.1 Limulus polyphemus
ACCGTCTACACTGTTGGTTAATATAAATAGTATATAATATAGATGTATACCGTCTACACTGTTGGTTAATATAAACAGTACATAATATAAATGTATACCGCCTACACTGTTGGTTAATATAAAAAGTGCATACTATAAATGTATACCGTCTACACCGTTGGTTAATATAAACAGTACATAATATAAATGTATACCGTCTACACTGTTGGTTAATATAAACAGTACATACTATAAATGTATACCGTCTACACTTTTGGTTAATATAAATAGTACATAATATAAATGTATACCGTCTACACTGTTGATTAATATAAACAGTACATAATATAAATGTATACCGTCTACACTGTTAGTTAATATAAATAGTACATAATATAAAGGTATACCGTCTACACTGTTGGTTAATAT
>NW_013836520.1:0-404 GCF_000517525.1 Limulus polyphemus
TGGGTACCGTATCTGTTCATTGCTATGATCCAAACTTGTGTACCATATCTGTTGATTGCTATGATCCAAACTTGTGTACCGTATCTGTTCATTGCTGTGATCCAAACTTGGGTACCGTATCTGTTGATTGCTATGATCCAAACTTGGGTACCATATCTGTTCATTGCTATGATCCAAACTTGTGTACCATATCTGTTCATTGCTATGATCCAAACTTGTATACTGTATCTGTTCATTGCTGTGATCCAAACTTGGGTACCGTATCTGTTTATTGCTGTGATCCAAACTTGTGTACCGTATCTGTTGATTGCTATGATCCAAACTTGTGTACTGTATCTGTTCATTGCTATGATCCAAACTTGTGTACCATATCTGTTCATTGCTATGATCCAAACTTGTGTACC
>NW_013836521.1:0-357 GCF_000517525.1 Limulus polyphemus
AGACAAATTCTTCTAGAATGACTTTGAACAGTTTAAATCGGTATATTAGTCAAATTCTTCTAGAGTGACTTTGAACAGTTTAAATCGTTATACTAGACAAATTCTTCTAAAAGTAACTTTGGACAGTTTAAATCGTTATACTAGACTAATTGTTCTAGAGTGACTTGGAACAGTTTAAATCGTTATACTAGACTAATTGTTCTAGAGTGACTTGGAACAGTTTTAAATCGTTATACTAGACTAATTGTTCTAGAGTGACTTGGAACAGTTTAAATCGTTATACTAGACTAATTGTTCTAGAGTGACTTGGAACAGTTTAAATCGTTATTCTAGACTAATTATTCTATAGTGACTTGG
>NW_013836522.1:0-408 GCF_000517525.1 Limulus polyphemus
AATTCGTTTGATATTAACTGAGTGTAGTAAATAAAAAGACTGGGCACAGCGTAAAACAGAGTGAAAGAATTTATATTTAATATAAAACACAATGAAAACAGCGAGTTTGTTAATGGAGGACAGTGCCCTTACTGGATCTTCAGAAATCTACCGATCTCTGTTAGAACATAATATTCTATAAAGCTATGTTCTAGACTGAGAAAACATAGCATTATAGACACAGTTCTATACTGCTTTTCTTTTTTAGGAAGCACGTACCACCCATGCCACTGTTTGTCCACTCAAACTGAAAAATAAGGGAAGATGTTACCTCAAGGTAACATCCAGTGGTAAAGATCTTTATCTACTTTACCATAATGTGTTCCATTAATAAAGGAGGCACAGCATACCTAGTATGCTCTCCCCACT
>NW_013836523.1:0-495 GCF_000517525.1 Limulus polyphemus
AAATCTTGTGTCTTCTTATTGACAGGACACATTATTGTTAAATCTTATGTTTTCTTACTGACTAGTACACATTATCGTTAAATCTTGTGTGTTCTTATTGACAGTACATATTATAGTTAAATCTTGTGTTTTCTTCTTGAAAGTACACAGTATCTTTAAAACTTGTGTCTTCTTATTGACAGTACACAGTATCATTAAATCTTGTGTCTTCTTATTGACAGTACACAGTATCATTAAATATTGTGTCTTTTTATTGATAGTACACAGTATTGCTAAATCGTGTGTCTTCTTATTGACAGAACACAGTATTGTTAAATCTAATGTCTTCTTATTGACAGTAGACAGTATCGTTAAATCTTGTGTCTTTTTATTGAAAGTACACAGTATCGTTAAATCTTGTGTCTTCTTATTGACAGTACACAGTATCGTTAAATCTTGTGTGTTCTTATTTACAGTACACAGTATCGTTAAAATCTTGTGTCTTCTTATTGACAG
>NW_013836524.1:0-408 GCF_000517525.1 Limulus polyphemus
ATTGACAACTCGAGCAAGCTAACCACTATCCACGCCCCGCTTTGATCGAAACGGAATCTGTAACAAAAGTGTTTCGTTTAATAATTATGTTTTGAACAAATTCAATTTTATTGGTTATCGTGTGTCTCATTTAAAAATAATCCAAAATGTTTTTTTTTTCTTTAACTGTTTAACTGTCTTGAATACATATTAATTTGGACATTCTGGGGTAAATATGAAAATTTTATCGCTTTTTTGTATGTTGTTTATATCAACGTGTTAGAAAAACTTTTGAAATTCTGTCGCGTTCGATTCTTATATCGGTAACGTAAAATCAATTCTGATACTGAGCTGTAACGTTAAATCAAAAATTAGTTGAAACACACACAGACATTCGTTCTTAAGGGTTGAATTGGAAAGGTCTACCTG
>NW_013836525.1:0-408 GCF_000517525.1 Limulus polyphemus
AAGCCAATAAAACAGTAACACAAAACGACCACAAAAATCGTAAAACTAAAACTAGAATTCTAGAATTTTGAAAGTAAACGCGCTAGATTGCGGCGAACCTCCATAGAAAAAATTCAAGAAGATTCATCTAAATGGGACGAAGTACTGGTAAAAAACGACAAAACCTGTCATATCTCCCTTAAAACGCTTGTAGGAAGGTAAAACTTCGCATGATACTGTGGAACGAACTAGTGAATATGCAAATCAAATTTTGTTAAGATCCGTCAATCTAGAACCCTCTGATAGCAAGAAATCTATAACAGAGCAATATCAAAAAGCTTCACTGCAGTACACATTCTCTTTCAGAAAGCCAATAGAGTAGTAACAAAATGGACCAGAAAAGTCGCAGAAATGATAATACAAAACTAG
>NW_013836526.1:0-408 GCF_000517525.1 Limulus polyphemus
GAAAATAAAATTTGAATATAATAAGTCATATAAAAAGTTTACCTTTCCTCTACAAGAACCGAAAACAGTTTAATTATTACTTTATAGTTCATATGAAAATGTACAACTCGTAAGCTACTGAGGTAACTAGGATGTTACTTCAGTTCAGAGAACAGTAGCATCTTAGTGAAAACGGTTTTCCTCTTCATAAGGATAATAAGTCACAATTTCTTTGATATACAAAGAATCTATTTCCATTCTCAAGATATGAATTTCATTAACTTTTCGGAAATTAAAATCAGCGGTATAGGTATTCGAAAACTATTGTAAAAAGTTATCTACATAAAAAAATTCACCTGATATTTTGCTCGAACATTATCAAATATATAAGCTTTGCAAATGATGACAAAAGTTAAAAGAACGAATGTG
>NW_013836527.1:0-408 GCF_000517525.1 Limulus polyphemus
GTAGATTTTCTTGTAACTGCTGTTGTCTTTCTTCTTGTTTCTTTTCTTTTTCTTCCAACAACTGTTGTAATTTCTCTTCTCGTTCTCCTTGTTTCTTTTCTTTTTCCTCTAACAACTGTTGTAATTTCTCTTCTCGTTCTTCTTGTTTCTTTTCTCGTTCTTCTTGTTTCATTTCTTGTTTATTTTCTCGTTCTTCCTGTTTCTTCTGCTGTTCTTGTATTGCTGCCATCAAGTCTGCTATGCTGTAGTTTGATTTGCCGCTTCTCGTTTCCATTTTTTTTTGTCCCACTCTCTGACACCAATTTGTTATGTTTCCGTTCGTTAATTAACTTTCCGTAACTTCGTTCCGACGAAACTTTAGCGACACAAATCCTTACTTAATAAAACTGGTTTATTCTTTCCGAATAC
>NW_013836528.1:0-408 GCF_000517525.1 Limulus polyphemus
AATATACTGTTGTTATGTATACGTTGTGTATCTACTGTTTGGTTCCAATATACTGTTGTTATGTATACGTTGTGTATCTACTGTTTGGTTCCTATATACTGTTGTTATGTATACGTTGTATATCTACTGTTTGGTTGCTATATACTGTTGTTATGTATACGTTGTATATCTACTGTTTGGTTGCTATATACTGTTGTTATGTATACGTTGTGTATCTACTGTTTGGTTGCTATATACTGTTGTTATGTATATGTTGTGTATCTACTGTTTGGTTCCTATATACTGTTGTTATGTGTACGTTGTGTATCTACTGTTTTGTTCCAATATACTGTTGTTATGTATACGTTGTGTATCTACAGTTTGGTTGCTATATACTGTTGTTATGTATACGTTGTGTATCTACTGTTT
>NW_013836529.1:0-408 GCF_000517525.1 Limulus polyphemus
CCTTATATGTAATTTTAAAAAACTCCAATAAAAACATCAAAAAACAAAATATGAAACTGTAAATTGACCCAATTAACTTTCATACCAAATTTGGTGAAGATTCATCCACAGGAGGTGAGGTAGTGGTAAAAACCGCAAAACGCAAAACTGAAAATTTGTATGCATCTCCCCATGGACCCAATGAACCTCTATACCAAATTTGGGGTGGGGGATCCATCTACAGGGGGCGAAGTAGTGGTAAAACGACCATAAAAACCGCAAAACTAAAAATTTCACTTCCATACCAATTTGGGTGAAGATCCATCCAAATCCTGCGAAGTAGTTACATGAACAAACAACAGACGGTACTATTATACTTATATCGATTTGTACTAAGCCTATTGTTACGACATCGAGGTCACGCGACTA
>NW_013836530.1:0-408 GCF_000517525.1 Limulus polyphemus
TATTTGACCAGGAACATTTATAAATTTCGAATATTACAAACCCTTTAACTTCAGCGGATTTACATCGGACATTAGTACTTTTACGAAAAAATTATGTAACTTCATTCGATCCCGCGACCCTCAGATTGCGAGTCTAGTGCCATAACCACCTGGCCATGCCGGTCCCCAGGAAACATGAAGCAAAGAATAGTACAATTGTACAAATATAGTTGAGAGGTAGTCTTAAAAAAAAAGGAAACAGGGGAACTGATTACATAAAAATGAATAACAAAAGAGTAAATAAGGAACCTGGTAAAAAAAAAAAAACATATTCTGAATCATTTTTTCACAAACTAAGATTTGACTAATATTCACTCTGAAAAATTTAATGAAATGTTATAACAATGAAAGAATTAGCATTTTTAGACC
>NW_013836531.1:0-408 GCF_000517525.1 Limulus polyphemus
TTCAGGAAAGTATAAGTCACTATATATTAACGCTTCACTTTACAATTCCTACGTCATTTGGTAGTTTTTGTTCTTGTTGTTTTTCTATATCAACCGAACAAAGTGTTATCTATAATAAAACTCCTGAAATTTACCATAACGATATGGAAGGAAAGGATGATTTTATATCTTTGTTTCTACAACTAAACGTGCGAAGCATGCGACAATGTTAGCTAGTGATCCACATGAGTGATTGTCTTTAAATGTATTGTTACACCTCTGGTCGTTTGTTAATTTTCCGTAGAAATTCTTTCCGAAAAACTTCAGCAATACAAGTCCTTTCTTAAATAAAGCTAGTTTATTCTTTCTCAATACAACTTTGCGATACACTTAATTCCCACAGTCAGTTAACTATAATTCACAACGACC
>NW_013836532.1:0-428 GCF_000517525.1 Limulus polyphemus
TAGGTTTTCATGGAGTAGTTGTGCCAGGTAAAGCAAAAGATGAGTATGGTGGTTATAAATTCGGTAACTAGAGTTAAACCTAGGTATTCGTGGAGTTGTTGTACCAAATAACGCTAAAGATGAGTACGTTGGTTACAAATTCGGAAACTAGAGTTACACCTAGGTGTTCGTGGAGTTGTTGTACCAAATAACGCTAAAGATGCGTATGGTAGTTACAAATTCGGTAACTAGAGTTACAGCTAGGTTTTCATGGAGTGGCTGTACCAAATCACGCTAAAAATGAGCATGGGGTTATAAATTCGGTAACTAGAGTTAAACCTAAGTGTTCCTGGAGTAGTTTTACCAAGTAAGGCTAAAGATGAGTATGGTGGTTAAAAATTCCGTAACTAGAGTTAAACCTAGGAGTTCATGGAGTAGTTGTACCAAGT
>NW_013836533.1:0-1491 GCF_000517525.1 Limulus polyphemus
AAGATTTAACGATACTGTGTACTGTCAATAAGAAGACACAAGATTTAACGATACTGTGTACTTTCAATAAGAAGACACAAGATTTAACGATACTGTGTACTGTCAGTAAAAAGACACAAGATTTAACAATACTATGTTTTGTCAATAAGAAGACACAAGATTTATAAATACTGTGTACTATCAATAAGAAGACACAAGATTTAACAATACTGTGTACTGTAAATAAGAAGACACAATATTCAACGATAATGTGTACTGTCAGTAAGAAAACACAAGATTTAACAATAATGTGTCCTGTCAATAAGAAGACACAAGATTTAACAATACTGTGTACTGTCAATAAGAAGACACAAGATTTAACGATACTGTATACTGTCAATAAGAAGACACAAGATTTAACAATACTGTTTTTTATTGATAGTTCAAATCTTGTGTCCTACACAGTGTCGTTATGTCTTCTTATTGACAGATTGACAGTACACAGTATCGTTAAATCTTAAGAAGACACAAGATTTAACAATACTGTGTACTATCAATAAGAACACACAAGATTTTACAATACTGTGTAATGTCAATAAGAAGACACAATATTCAACGATACTGTGTACTGTCAATAAGAAGACACAAGATTTAACGATTTGACAGTACACAATATCGTTAAATCTTGTGTCTTTTTATTGATAGTACACAGTATTGCTAAATCGTGTGTTTTCTTATTGAGAGTACACAGTAGTACACAGTATCGTTAAATCTTGTGTCTTCTAATTGTCTCTTTTTGACAATACACAGTATCGTTAAATCTTGTGTCTTTTTATAGATAGTACACAGTATTGCTTAATCGTGTGTTTTCTTATTGAGAGTACACAGTATTGTTAAATCTTGTGTCTTCTTATTGACAGTACACAGTATCGTTAAATCTTGTGTCTTCTTATTGAAGTGTCTTCTTATTGACAGTACACAGTTTTGTTAAATCTTGTGTCTTCTTATTGACAGTACGCAGTATAGTTTAATCTTGTGTCTTCTTATTGACAGTACACAGTATCGTTAATTCTTGTGTCTTCTTATTGACAGTACACAATATCGTTAAATTTTGTGTCTTTTTATTGATAGTACACAGTATTGCTAAATCGTGTGTCTTCTTATTGATAGTACACAGTATTGTTAAATCTTCAGTTTTCTTAATGACAGTACACAGTATCTTTAAATCTTGTGTCTTCTCATTGACAGTACACAGTATCGTTAAATCTTGTGTCTTCTTATTGACAGTACACAGTATCGTTAAATCTTTATTGTTAAATCTTGTTCTTATTGATAGTACACAGTATTTATAAATCTTGTGTCTTCTTATTGACAGTACACAGACACAAGATTTAACGATAATGTGTACTGTCAGTAAGAAAACAGAAGATTTAACAATAATGTGTCCTGTCAATAAGAAGACACAAGATTTAACGATACTGTGTACTTTCAATAAGAAGACACAAGATTTAA
>NW_013836534.1:0-408 GCF_000517525.1 Limulus polyphemus
TTTGAGCGACGCCCACCAACCCCCATCATGAAAGTCCCAACAGCTAGGTGTAAAATGCCAAGCACACACAGTGTCTATGTAACAGGAAAGCTAGATGGCCAAAGGTGCAACTTTGTCATAGACTCTGCATCTCAGCAAACTCTTGTGAGCATCAAGGTGTTAAATCACGAAGGAGTACCAGAAGCCATACAGAAGCTTTATGGTGTGACAGGACATTCTTCAAGGTTGTGGGGACCAGTGTGGGTAACTATTGAGCTCATGGGCATAAAGGACAGACAGGAAGTATACTTGGCTGACATTTAAGATCAATGCATCTTAGAATTGGACTATCTACTACCGAGAAAGTTTGTAATTGATTTTGATAAAATAACGTTTGGGAATAACAAAGACCAAGTTCCGGTAACTGTT
>NW_013836535.1:0-324 GCF_000517525.1 Limulus polyphemus
GAGACTTTAACTTATCCAGGTGTCTTCTTATAATGTCTTCCTGTATAATGTTCTCAAGACAGATATTTAGATCTTGCTTAGACTCAGGGATGTCTAGCATCAAGTAGGGCCAGATCTGTTCAAGATGTACTGGAAATGTTCTTGCAATCTTTTTATCTTCTCATTCTAACCTTACATATATCTCTCTCATATTATTTTTGCAGATTGTGCCCTGATTTGTTCCATAGTCTCCCTTCACTTTCTAAGTGATAATGTACATTTTCTTTGCTTCAGTAGCAAGTCTTGCTTTGCAGTGTTTTTACCCTATTTATCTTTCTATCTGTA
>NW_013836536.1:0-540 GCF_000517525.1 Limulus polyphemus
GTGTCTTCTTATTGACAGTACACAGTATTGTTAAATCTTATGTCTTCTTATTGAAAATACACAGTATCCTTAAATCTTGTGTCTTCTTATAGACAGTAAACACTATCGTTAAATCTTGTGTCTTTTTATTGAGAGTACACAGTATTGTTAAATCGTGTGTCTTCTTATTGACAGTACACAGTTTTGTTAACTCTTGTGTCTTCTTATTGAAAATACAGAGTATCCTTAAATCTTGTGTCTTCTTATAGACAGTAAACAGTATCGTTAAATCTTGTGTCTTTTTATTGAGAGTACACAGTATCGTTAAATCTTGTGTCTTTTTATTCATTGTACACAGTATTGTTAAATCGTGTGTCTTATTATTGACAATACACAGTTTTGTTAAATCTTATGTCTTCTTATTGACAGAAGTATACTGTGTAAAAATCTTGTGTCTTCTTATTGACAGTACACAGTATTGTTAAATCTTGAGTCTTCTTATTGACAGTACACAGTATTGTTAAATCTTGTGTCTTCTTATTGACAGTACACAGTATCGTT
>NW_013836537.1:0-454 GCF_000517525.1 Limulus polyphemus
TTTTTTCACTTTTTTAACCACGCGAATTTTCTTTACGTTTACTAAACATTGATGCATAATCGTGTACATAGAGTTCCTGTTCTAAACTAAAACAGAATAAAGTTGGCCATAATAACGTGTAGTTTCATTTCAGAGGTAACTCAAGGACTATAGTTGACCATAATAACGCGTAGTTTCGGTTCAAAACTAAAACAGAATAAAGTTGGCCATAATAACGTGTAGTTTCATTTCAGAGGTAACTCAAGGACTATAGTTGACCATAATAACGTGTAGTTTCGGTTCAAAACTAAAACAGAATAAAGTTGGCCATAATAACGTGTAGTTTCATTTCAGAGGTAACTCAAGGACTATAGTTGGCCATAATAACGTGTAGTTTCATTTCAGAGGTAACTCAAGGACTATAGTTGACCATAATAACGTGTAGTTTCGGTTCAAAACTAACTCAAGGACTATA
>NW_013836538.1:0-407 GCF_000517525.1 Limulus polyphemus
TAGTTACACCTAGGTATTTATGGAGTAGTTGTACCAAGTAAGGCTAAAGATGAGTATGGTGGTTATAAATTCTGTAACTAGAGTTACACCTAGGTGTTCATGGAGTAGTTGTACCAAGTAAGGCTAAAGATGAGTATGGGGGTTACACATTCGGTAACTATAGTTACACCTAGGTGTTTATGGAGTAGTTATACCAAGTAAGGCTAAAGATGAGTATGATGGTTATAAATTCGGTAACTATAGTTACACCTAGGTATTTATGGAGTAGTTGTACCAAGTAAGGCTAAAGATGAGTATGATGGTTATAAATTCGGTAACTATAGTTACACCTACGTATTTATGGAGTAGTCGTACAATATAAGGCTAAAGATGAGTATGGTGGTTATAAATTCTGTAACTAGAGTTAC
>NW_013836539.1:0-513 GCF_000517525.1 Limulus polyphemus
AAATTTTACAAAATCTTGCGAAGCCAGAACTAAAAATACCGTTTTCAATATCTACAAAATCTAGTTTAAAAAGTTTTAAAAAGACCATTATAAAAGTTATTAAATATAGTATAAGAAAGTCTCAAATGACCGTTATCATAGACGAAAACATTTAATCTATGAAGGCCTAAAAAGACAGTTATGAACTTCTACAAAATCTAGTAGAAGAAAAATTAAAACCCGTTATCAAAGTAAAAAAAATCAAGTGGATAAAGGGCTAAAAATACCGTTATCAGAGTCGAAAATCTACTCTATGAAGGCCTAGGATAGACAGTTATCAACGTCGACAAATTCTAGTAGAAGTAAAACAAAAAATCCATTTTTAAAATCAACAAAATCTTGTGGAAAACGAACTAAAATTACCCTTACAAAGCTCAACAAAATCTAGTGGAAAGAGGACTAAAAGATCGTTATAACAGTCGACAAAATATCGTGGTAGAAGGACAAAAAAGACCGTTTTTAAATTTTACAAAA
>NW_013836540.1:0-405 GCF_000517525.1 Limulus polyphemus
TAGTGTCAATAAAAAGACACAAGATTTAACAATACTGTGTCCTGTCAATAAGAAGATACAGGATTTATCAATACTGTGTCCTGTCAATAAGAAGATACAGGATTTATCAATACTGTGTACAGTCAACAAGAAGACACAAGATTTAACAATAATGTGTCCTGTCAATAAGAATATAAAGGATTTATCAATATTGTGTACTGTCAATAAGAATACACAATATTTAACAATACTGTGTCCTGTCAATAAGAAGATACAAGATTTATCAGTACTGTGTACTGTCAATAAGTTGATAAAGAATTTATCAATACTGTGTACTGTCAATAAGAAGACAAAAAAATTAACAAAATTGTATCCTGTCAATAAGAAGATAAAGGATTTATCAATACTGTGTACTGTCAATAAGTA
>NW_013836541.1:0-205 GCF_000517525.1 Limulus polyphemus
ACTTTTACGATTCTTCTGGTCGTTTTATGTTACTCTTTTATTGGTTTGTCTGAAAGCATATGTGTACTGTAGTGAAGCTTTTGGTTACTGATTGTTTCTCGATTTCTTGTTTCCAGAGGGTCCTGAATTGATAGTTCTTCTCCAATTTTGGGATGTAGGTACACTTTATCTTTGAGCAATTACATGCATAGTTTCACCTTCCTAC
>NW_013836542.1:0-786 GCF_000517525.1 Limulus polyphemus
ATCACCCTCACACTGCTACATCTTGAGCTATTCTTGTTTAACGTTATAGAGGGATTTGACCTTCACACTGCTACATCTTGAGCCATTCTTCTTTAACGTTATAGAGGGATATCACCCTCACACTGCTACATCTTGAGCTATTCTTAAGATGTAGCAGTGTGAGGGTCAAATCCCTCTATAACGTTAAACAAGAATAGCTCAAGATCCCTCTATAACGTTAAAGAAGAATAGCTCATCACCCTCACACTGCTACATCTTGAGCTATTCTTGTTTAACGTTATAGAGGGATTTGACCTTCACACTGCTACATCTTGAGCCATTCTTCTTTAACGTTATAGAGGGATATCACCCTCACACTGCTACATCTTGAGCTATTCTTAGTTTAACGTTATAGAGGGATTTGACCTTCACACTGCTACATCTTGAGCCATTCTTCTTTAACGTTATAGAGGGATTTGACCTTCACACTGCTACATCTTGAGCTATTCTTGTTTAACGTTATAGAGGGATTTGACCCTCACACTGCTACATCTTGAGCTATTCTTCTTTAACGTTATAGTGGGATTTGACCCTCACCCTATAATGCACTCACTTCCTTAAAAGGAGATGAGGGGTTTCTTTTTATGATAACAGGACGTAAACGTGGGATCCGCAGATTTAGATTCAGGCACGCTAATTACTGAGCCATGCTCTACTCAAACCTAAACAAATGTAAACAAACAAATTTTCTACCAATTGTACGTAACGTAGTGTTTCACTCTAGAAATGATCCGATTATTATAATTG
>NW_013836543.1:0-408 GCF_000517525.1 Limulus polyphemus
TCTCAGTGTTCTATATCGTTATTACTTTATCATCTAGACGTGAGACTTACTGAATAGCTTTCAGCATTCCATATCGTTATTACTTTATCATCTAGACGTGAAACTTACTGAATGGCTTTCAGTGTTCTATATCGTTATTACTTTATCATCTAGACGTGAGACTTACTGAATGACTTTCAGTGTTCTATATCGTTATTACTTTGTCATCTACACGTGAAACTTACTGAATGGCTTTCAGTGTTCTATATCGTTATTACTTTATCATCTAGACGTGAGACTTACTGAATGGCTCTCAATGTTCTATATCGTTATTACTTTGTCATCTAGACGTGAAACTTACTGAATGGCTTTCAGTGTTCTATATCGTTATTACTTTATCATCTAGACGTGAAACTTACTGAATGGCTT
>NW_013836544.1:0-1165 GCF_000517525.1 Limulus polyphemus
CTATGAATCACACCCAGCATTAACACAGTATGAGCATTTTTTATGAAGACCCACTCCAGCATTAATGCAGTATGAGCATTTGTTTTTTATGAAGACACTCCAGCATTAACATAGCATGAGCATTTTTTTATGAAGATACAGTAAGCAGTAACACAGTATGAGCATTTTTTTATGAAGACACTCCAGCATTAACACAGCATGAGCATTTTTTATGAAGATACACACCAGCATTAACATGGTAGGAGCATTTTTTTATGAAGACGCACTCCTGCATTAACACAGTATGAGCATTTTTTTATGAAGACACTCCAGCATTAACACAGTATGAGCATTTTTTATGACGACACTCCAGCATTAACACAGTATGAGCATTTGTTTTTATGAAGATACATGCCAGCATTAACTTGCTCATACTGCTCTTCATAAAAAAAACACTCCAGCATTAACTGCTGGCGTGTGTCTTCATAAAAACAATTCTCATACTGTTAAAAAAAAATGCTAATACCGTGTTAATGAAGACACTCTAGCAGTAACACAGTATGAGCATTTTTTTTATGAAGACACTCCAGCATTAACACAGTATGAGCTTTTTTATTATGAAGACACACTCCGGCATTAACACAGTATGAGCTTTTTTATGAAGACACACTTCAGCATTAACACAGTATGAGCATTTTTTTATGAAGATCACTCCAGCAGTAACACAGTATGAGCATTTTTTTTTATGAAGACACTCCAGCATTAACATAGTATGAGCTTTTTCTTTATGAAGACACACTCCAGCATTAACACAGCATGAGCATTTTTTTTATGAAGACACTCCAGCATTAACACAGTATGAGTATTTTTTATGAAGACAAAAAATGCTCATACTGTGTTAATGCTGGAGTGTGTCTTCATAAAAAATGCTCATACTTGTTAATACTGGAATGAATCTTCATAAAAAAAAGCTCATACTGTGTTAATGATGGAGTGTGTCTTCATTAAAAAAAAGGGCTCCTACCGTGTTACTGCTGGAGTGTCTTCATAAAAAAAATGCTCATACTGTGTTAATGCTGGAGTGGGATAATGACAAACTCTAGCATTAACACAGTATGAGAATTTTTTTTTATGAAGACACAAGCCAGCATTAACATGGTATGAGCATTTTTTTTATGAAGACACT
>NW_013836545.1:0-860 GCF_000517525.1 Limulus polyphemus
TTTCACTTTATACTAATGTCTTTTGTTGTCAGTTGTGGAACCTATGTTTTACTTTATACCAACATCCTTTGTTGTCAGATGTAGAACCTGTGTTTCACGTTATACCAACATCCTTTGATTTCAGATGTAGAACCTGTGTTTCACTTTGTACTAATGTCTCTTGTTGTCAAATGTGGAAACTGTTTTTACATTATACCAACATCTTTTGATGTTAGATGTAGAACCTATGTTTCACTTTGTACTAATGTTTCTTGTTGTCAGATGTGGAAACTGTTTTTTACATTATACCAACATCTTTTGATGTTAGATGTAGAACCTGTGTTTCACTTTATACTAATCTGACAACAAAATACGTTTTGGAACTTGTGTTACACTTTTTACTAACATCCTTTGTTGTCAGATGTAGAACCTGTGTTTTTGTTTATAAAAATGTCTTTTGTTGTCAGTTGTGGAACCTGTGTTTTACTTTCTATCAAAATATTTTGTTGTCAGATGCAGAACCTGTGTTTCACTTGTATACCAACATCCTTTGTTTTAGAGATGTAGAGCCCATGTTTCACTTTATACTAATGTCTTTTGTTGTCAGTTGTGGAACCTTTGTTTTACTTTATACCCATATCCTTTGTTGTCAGATGTAGAATCTGTGTTTTACTTTATTCTAATGTCTTTTATTGTCAGTTGTGGAACCTGTGTTTTACTTTATACCAACATCCTTTGTTGTCAGATGTAGAAACCTGTGTTTCACTTTATACCAACATCCTTTGATGTCAGATGTAGAACCTGTGTTTCACTTTATACCAACATACTTTGATATCAGATGTAGAGCCTCTGTTTCACTTTATATCGACATCCTTTGATGT
>NW_013836546.1:0-408 GCF_000517525.1 Limulus polyphemus
CATCCCTTATGCTTGGGTCCCCTTTTAGCACAACATGTACTGCATGTTCTGCACCATTCTTCCACGTCTTGTCTCATACCTATACAGTAAAATCTGTGTCGTAGGTGACTCAATGTTTTCTTAACTCCGAGATGTCCTCCTGTTACAGTATCATGGGATTGACGCAACACAACTTCCCGTAACTTTCTCGGTGTAACCGTTTACCAGGTCGTCACTTTCCCATCTGCAGAGAAGAATACCATCTTCAAGCCTCAACTGGTCCCATTGTGCCCAATAGTTCTTTGTCACAGGGCTTAGACTAGACACCTTCTCTCAAGCATGGCACAAAACACTTGCTTTTAGGAAATCAATCATTGGCTTCAAATCTTGGTCTTTCTCTTGCTTTGATATCTATATTTGGTTCCACTT
>NW_013836547.1:0-567 GCF_000517525.1 Limulus polyphemus
AACTTTAGATATTAACGACATTTAAAAAGGTAGTAACATACCAGTTTCAAAGACTAACATTAAACAACAGTAGATATTAACGGCATTTAAACATGTAGTAACATACCAGTGTCAAAGACCAAAATTAAACAACAGTCGATATTAACGACATTTAAACGAGTAGTAACATACCAATGTCAAAGATCAACATTAAAAACATTAGATATTAACAACATTTAAACAGGTAGTAACATACCAATGTGAAAGACCAACATCAAACAACAGTAGATATTAACGACATTTAAACAGGTAGTAACACACCAGTGTCAAAGAAAAACATTAAACAACAGTAGATATTAACGACATTTAAAAAGGTAGTAACATACCAGTGTCAAAGAACAACATTAAACAACAGTAGATATTGACGACACGTTAATATCTACTGTTGTTTAATGTTTTTCTTTGACACTGGTATGTTACTACCTGTTTAAGGTATGTTACTACCTGTTTAAATGTCGTTAATATCTACTGTTGTTTAAAGTGTCAAAAACCAACATTAAACGACAGTAGATATTAACGACATTTAAA
>NW_013836548.1:0-407 GCF_000517525.1 Limulus polyphemus
TACATACAGTAGTTATCTACGACAATTGGCACGTTAAAATTGATACTACACATGTAGTAAATATCTACGATAATTGGCACGTTAAAATTTATACTACACATATAGTAGTTATCTACGATATTTGGCACGTTAAAATTTATACTACACATGTAGTAGTTATCTACGATAATTGGCACATTAAAATTTATACTATACATATAGTAGTTATCTACGATAATTGTCACGTTAAAATTTATACTACACATATAGTAGTTATCTACGATAATTGGAACGTTAAAATTTATAGTACACATATAGCAGTTATCTACGATAATTGGCACATTAAAATTTATACTACACATGTAGTAGTTAACTACGATAATTGGCACGCTAATTTATACTACACTTATAGTAGTTATCTACGATAA
>NW_013836549.1:0-408 GCF_000517525.1 Limulus polyphemus
CTAGAGGACTGTACGAATTGTGATAAAGTTAAAGCAGCTATTTTCAAAGCATACGAGTTAGTACCTGAGGCTTATCGCCTAACGTTTTGAGATTATCGCAAGCAAGATAATCAAACTTATATGGAATTTGCCAACGAAAAGGAAGTTTATTTTGATCGATGGTGTAATTCAATGCATATTGGCAACAGTTTCGACAAACTAAGACAATTATGTCTAATTGAAGAATTTAAATGTTGTGCACGTGGCGACCTCAAAACTTACTTGGATGAAAAGAAAGTTGAAACACTACAGGAAGCAGCCGCTCTTTCCGATGATTACACTTTAACACATAAAACTACTTTTCATAAAAAGAAATTCCCACTATCTCAACAAAAACCTGTATCTGTTCAAGCCACTAAAGTTGAGGAT
>NW_013836550.1:0-408 GCF_000517525.1 Limulus polyphemus
CTAACATAAAAATGTTATCTAAGATATTTTATTATTATGTTGTGTAATATAAAAATGTTATCTAAGATATTTTATTATTATGTTGTCTAACATAAAAATGTTATCTAAGATATTTTATTATTATGTTGTGTAATATAAAAATGTTATCTAAGATATTTTATTATGTTGTGTAATATAAAAATGTTATCTAAGATATTTTATTATTATGTTATCTAACATAAAAATGTTATCTAAGCTATTTTATTATTATGTTGTGTCATATAAAAATGTTATCTAAGATATTTTATTATTATATTGTGTAATATAAAAATGTTATCTAAGCTATTTTATTATTATGTTGTCTAACATAAAAATGTTATCTAAGATATTTTATTATTATGTTGTGTAATATAAAAATGTTATCTAAGC
>NW_013836551.1:0-409 GCF_000517525.1 Limulus polyphemus
TAACTCTTGGGCTACTCTTTTTACCAACGAATAGTGGGATTGACCGTCACATTATAACGCCCCCACGGCTGAAAGGGCGAGCATGTTTGGTGAGACGGGGGTAGACAATTGGAACCAAGCCTTAATGCTACTTCGTCGTCTTTCCCGATATTTTTAACTAGTTAGATTTTTTTTCCTTCATGGGTAGTTAAACAATCTTGTTTATTTCAGTTCCTGCATTCTAATCGACAATAATAATTACGTGATGTTTTTTGTTTTTTTTTCTATGATTATAGGTTGTTGTTTTTTCTGATATATTTCATAATACAATAAATCTTACTCAAATATAGAATAAAAATTACTCAAATCATAAAAGTTTTTAACCGATACTCATTAAATATATACGTTATCTTTTCCGCTGTTTTATTTT
>NW_013836552.1:0-408 GCF_000517525.1 Limulus polyphemus
AGGAATTCTCTCCCAAATATTAAAAATCAGCATCCCAAAACAAAGAGACAAAAGTCAAAGCCATTCCCCATTAAAATTTAGATCATAGTTAATCCTTTAACCCTGTAGTTAAAAATAAACAAAATGAGGATTTTACCTCTGTCTCAATTTGCATATTTGGCAATGTCCCAAATTCATGACACAGTGACACACATTCTCTGACTCCTTAACATGCATGTTGCAGCAATGATTGAAACTCACCTAATGAGGTGAAGTATTTTCTGTCACATTAACGTGCATGTTGTAGCAATGGTTGAAACTCACCTAATGTGGTGAGGTACTTTCTGTCTCATTAGCGTACGTCTTGTGGCAATGGTTGAAACTCACCTAGTGTGGTGAGGTACCTTCTGTCTCTCTAACATGCATGTT
>NW_013836553.1:0-665 GCF_000517525.1 Limulus polyphemus
ACCTAACAAGATCTGTACTAGATGGGTTATGTGTTTGATACATGTTTACATTAAATCTGTCCTCACCTAACAAGATCTGTACTAGATGGGTTATGTGTTTGATACATGTTTTACATTAAATCTGTCCTCACCTAACAAGATCTGTACTAGATGGGTTATGTGTTTGATACATGTTTTACATTAAATCTGTCCTCACCTAACAAGTGTTGTATTAGATGGGTTATATGTTTGATACATGTTTTACATTAAATCTGTCCTAACCTAACACGTTCTGTACTAGATGGGTTATATGTTTGATACATGTTTTACATTAAATCTCTCCTCACCTAACAAGTGCTGTATTAGATGGGTTATATGTTTGATACATGTTTTACATTAAATCTGTCCTCACCTAACAAGATCTGTATTAGATGGGTTATATGTTTGATACATGTTTTACATTAAATCTGTCCTCACCTAACAAGTTCTGTACTAGATGGGTTATATGTTTGATACATGTTTTACATTAAATCTGTCATCACCTAACAAGTTCTGTACTAGATGGGTTATATATTTGATACATGTTTTACATTAAATCTCTCCTCACCTAACACGTTCTGTACTAGATGGGTTATATGTTTGATACATGTTTTACATTAAATCTGTCCTCACCTAACAAGTGCTGC
>NW_013836554.1:0-607 GCF_000517525.1 Limulus polyphemus
GTAAACATTTTCGTCACGAATTGAACATATTAAAAACAACAACAGTTGTAAAAATTTTCGTCGCGAATTGAACATATTAAAAACAACAACAGTTGTAAACATTTTCGTCGCGAATTGAACATATTAAAAACAACAACAGTTGTAAACATTTTCGTCGCGAATTGAACATATTAAAAACAACATTTTTAAACATTTTCGTCGCGAATTGAACATATTAAAAACAACATTTTTAAACATTTTCGTCGTGAGTTGAACATATTAAAAACAACATTTGTAAACATTTTTGTCGCGAATTTAACATTAAAAACAACAACATTTGTAAACATTTTCATCACGAATTGAACATACTAAGAACAACAACATTTGAAACATTTTCATCACGAATTTAACACATTTAAAACAACAACATCTGTAAACATTTTCGTCACGAATTGAACATATTTAAAACAACATTTGTAAACATTTTCTTCACGAATTGAACATACTAAGAACAACAACATTTGTAAACATTTTCTTCACGAATTGAACATATTTAAAACAACATTTGTAAACATTTTTTTCACGAATTGAACATACTAAGAACAACAACATTTGTAAACATTTTTTT
>NW_013836555.1:0-747 GCF_000517525.1 Limulus polyphemus
ACCTACACTAGAGTTAAAAAGTTTAGAGTTGTTATTGTTGGGGAGATCAAGACCTACACTAGAATTAGAAAGTTTAGATTTGTTATTGTTGGGGAGATCAAGACCTACACTAGAGTTAAAAAGTTTAGAGTTGTTATTGTTGGAGAGATCAAGACCTACACTAGAATTAGAAAGTTTAGATTTGTTATTGTTGGGGAGAGCAAGACCTACACTAGAATTAGAAAGTTTAGAGTTTTTATTGTTGGGGAGATCAAGACCTACACAAGAATTAGAAAGTTTAGAGTTGTTATTGTTGGGGAGATCAAGACGTACACAAGAATTAGAAAGTTTAGAGTTGTTATTGTTGGGGAGATCAAGATCTACACTAAAATTAGAAAGTTTAGAGTTGTTATTGTTGGGGAGTTCAAGACCTACACAAGAATTAGAAAGTTTAGATTTGTTATTGTTGGGGAGATCAAGACCTACACTAGAATTAGAAAGTTTATATTTGTTATTGTTGGGGAGATTAAAACCTACACTAGAATTAGAAAGTTTAGAGTTTTTATTGCTGGGGAGATCAAGACCTACACTAGAATTAGAAAGTTTACATTTGTTATTGTTGGGGAGATTAAAACCTACACTAGAATTAGAAAGTTTAGAGTTTTTATTGCTGGGGAGATCAAGACCTACACTAGAATTAGAAAGTTTACATTTGTTATTGTTGGGGAGATTAAGACCTACACTAGAATTAGAAATTTTAGAGTTTTT
>NW_013836556.1:0-640 GCF_000517525.1 Limulus polyphemus
AGAATACACATTAATAACACACAGATAGTCAGTAATAATGTCGTAGAATACACACCAATAACACACAATTAGTTTGTAATAATGTAGTAGAATACACACCAATAACACACAGATAGTCTGTAATAATGTCGTAGAATACACACAGATAGTCTGTAATAATGTAGTAGAATACACACTATTAACACACAGATAGTCTGTAATAATGTCGTAGAATACGCACCAATAACACACAGTCAGTCTTTAATAATGTCATAGAATACACACCAATAACACACAGTCAGTCTGTAATAATGTCATAGAATACACACCAATAACACACAATTAGTCTGTAATAATGTCATAGAATACACACCAATAACACACAGTTAGTCTGTAATAATGTCATAGAATACACACCAATAACACACAAATTAGTCTGTAATAATGTCATAGAATACACACCAATAACACACAGTTAGTCTGTAATAATGTCATAGAATACACACCAATAACACACAGATAGTCTATAATAATGTAGTAGAATACACACAGATAGTCTGTAATAATGTAGTAGAATACACACTAATAACACACAGATAGTCTGTAATAATTTCGTAGAATATACACCAATAACACACAATTAGTCTGTAATAATGTAGTT
>NW_013836557.1:0-892 GCF_000517525.1 Limulus polyphemus
AGAAAAGGTCAGCTTTCAGAGAGGTTTGAGGGACTTTGCTGGCACTGTAACAAACCTGGGCACAAGAGAGTTCAATGTTGGCAACTTCTACACAGGGGAGATGATACAGCAGGAAAGGCTGCTACCCAGAAAAGCTGCTGGAACTGTGGGGAGCAAGGACATCTGGGGAGCCAGTGTAAGAAAAATACCACCAATAAGTCAGCTTTGGGAAACCAGTAGTGGTTGGTGCTAAGGGATGCCCACCAATCTCCATCATGAAAGTCCCAACAGCTAAGTGTAAAATGGCAAGCACACATAGTATCTACGTGACAGGGAAGCTGGATGGCCAAAGGTGCAACTTTGTCATAGATTCTGCATCTCAGCAAACCCTTGTGAGCATCAAAATGCTGGATAACAAAGGAGTACCAGAAGCTGTACAGAAGCTCTGTGGTGTGACAGGACATTCTGCCATTTAGAGAAATTGGCCACTGTTATAGGTACTACTTGACGACCCGCTACAAGTGACCTTCCAATCTTCAAATCCGCTGGCCTGGATGGGTCTTCCACTGCTTCTACAAGCATTGGACTTCTATAGGGATGTTCTTTTATCCTACCCCAAATTATCTTCTCTGACACCGGGGTTATTGTAGTTGATTTAAGTGCTGTGACATGCAGATCAATGGATGTAGCAACACTTTTTGGAGTCTGGACTTTGTTGTTTCCAATCGTCATTTTATCGAAGTTGACTACACACTTCCTCGGTAGTAGATAGTCCAATCCTAGTATGCATTGGTCTTCATTGTCAGCCAAGTATACTTTCTGTATGTTTTTCATGCCCATGAGCTCGATAGTTACCCACACTGGTCCCCACAACCTCTGAGCAGACACTTAAGGAAGGGGCATTGTTGGGTGT
>NW_013836558.1:0-408 GCF_000517525.1 Limulus polyphemus
TTTTTTTAACATAAATACGTTTTAATATACAAACAACAATACAATTTACAATAACAGTTATTACAAATAGTTATTATACACAATGATCTATAAACAAAAGTTTCATAAACTTACAAGCAATATAAAGTCTTCTTTCTAGTCTGAAACTTCTTTGATATTTTATCATGGGTTCACGATGAGCGAGTTAATTGCGAGTTGACGTAGGTATAATTCACTTAACAGGGAGCTAGCTAGTTTTGTCCTACGTTATTCACCAGTCACACACGCCGAGTTTTCCACGATGAATTTATATAATGTTTCCTTAAAAATACTAATGTCCAGTGAGAATCCACTGAAGTTAAATGATTTGTAATGTTTGAGCTTTGTAAAGGTTCCTGGTCAAATATCTGAAGTTTTCCAATTGATAAG
>NW_013836559.1:0-407 GCF_000517525.1 Limulus polyphemus
CCAGACTAATCTAGTTAAGTACAAAGGTTAATCCAGACTAATCTGGTTAAGTTACTAAGATAAATACAGACCAATCTGGCTAAGTTACTAAGGTTAATCCACACCAATCTGGCTAAGTTACAAAGGTTAATCTACACTAATCTAGCTAAGTTACAGAGGTTAATCCAGACTAATCTAGCTAAGTTACTAAGGTTAATCCAGACTAATCTAGCTAAGTTACTAAGGTTAATACAGGCTAATCTGGTTAAGTTACTACGATAAATACAGACCAATCTGGCTAAGTTACTAAGGTTAATCTACACTAATCTAGCTAAGTTACAAAGGTTAATCCACACTAATCTAGCTAAGTTACAAAGGTTAATCCAGACTAATCTAGCTAAGTTACAAAGGTTAATCCAGACTAATCT
>NW_013836560.1:0-407 GCF_000517525.1 Limulus polyphemus
CATAGAAAGGCTATGGTCACTCTGTCTTCATGTGAAAATGTTTCTTTAACCCTTCAACAAAAATAACAGAAATGATTTTGCATACTCGAACTTACACAGTACTATCACCTTCCTCTGTCACTTTATATTGTTATCTGTTATTAGATAAAACGTACTACTCCAGATTCACTAAGAGTTGTAACCAATATTTTTCTTTGAGATTATCCTTACTTTTTTATGCTTCAAATTCTGAAATAAAGAAATGAAAAATATGATTTAAAAACATGTGGGTATGTTTCGTATAAAAATCTGAGGCTTGAGAAGAAATAATTCATGTAAATTCACTCACATAGTATCAGTATACAGTAATATCAACCTATTCAAACCTGTTTTCTTTCTGTACAATAAAGATTCTGTAGCAGAGGAAA